>NC_057799.1:257896081-258014548 GCF_018294505.1 Triticum aestivum | reverse complement strand
GGAGGGGGGCTGCTAGCTACTTCACACTTTGCTACGGTGAACCTCGGTTGGGGGCGGCATGCATTCATAGCTTAGGATTCCCTTCGTGCCGACACGAGGGAGGAGGCGGCTGCTAGCTACTTCGCACTTTGCTAGGTGAACCTCGGTTGAGGGGGAGGGGGCATGCATTCATAGCTTAGGATTCCCTTCGTGCCAACACAAGGGGGTGGGGGGTGGGGGCAAGCAATACAGTGCGCTTTGCGAGAGAGGTGCCACATCGAAGTTGCATTTGGTATTTGAAAATCAAACCACCCTTTTGATACATAAATTTGGTCCATATGCAAGTGTGATCGTGTTCTGACCCTCTCCCGCGTCATTTTTCGCCAAATCTATGAACATTAGACAAGTCGGATGATGCAACAGACGCGGTTCACTCAAACTAACCGTGTGCCACGCCGGTGCACCTGCTACGCACACATCCGCACAGTTCATTGGGCTCCACGAGGCTCCCCTTTCAAAAATATCTGCCCGCCTCGAGGGTTTTTCTGTTTCAGAACACACGGTTGTTATCTCCGGACCGTGTGCAATGTTTCTTGTTCCCAATCCCGCCTGCATCGAAAATATCTGCCCGCCTTGAGGGTTTTTCTGTTTCATAACACACGGTTGTTATCTCCGGACCATGTGTGATGCACTATCATCAAAATTTTCATTAGCCCGGCATTTCACTCCCGCGTTTGACTCCCGCGTAGTAAAATTTTCAGTACCCGCGTCATTTCCTCAAACACCCCGCCCCCCTCCACACACACACACACCAAAACCTCCTCGGGCGTGCGCGTACACACACACACACACCCTCCCTCGCTCGAACCCTAGCAAAGTCCCCGCCGCCGCCGCCGCCTCAAGGCCTCCATTGTCAACATCTGTCGGTTTGCCCGTGCAGCTTACCCGCCGATCTCCATACCCAGGTCGCCCTGAGTTTCTTAGATGACGCCTGCCAAATGCCCCCTTTCCCACAGATCCCCATCCCCACCCCCACTCCAGAGCGTCGCATCCTAAGCCCGGCTACGCTTCCCGTGGAGCTCGAGGAGTGACTGGCCCAAAAGAGGTGTATAGCAGTCTCTTCGCCTGACATCGTCGAGGAAGCTGACGACCTTTACTGGCGGCAGGCACTCAAGCAACGGGCTATAGTATGCGGGCATGTCTCATCCGACGGCTACGACATCGAGGTCATCGACAGTGATGCCCTAAGGTGGGATGTGTCACAGGTTAAGTGGCCCACCCCCAACCCCTTGGGTTTAACCGTCGTCGATCTCGTCCATGGCCCCGCTGCTGATCTCCGCTGGCTCGCTGTCAACAATTTGCCATTCTACGTTGCCATCGAGCCCCTTTTGTCATTTCTGAAGGACACGTCCTGCGACGCTGGCTTGGGATCCACAGCTTCCAAGTCAGACCTCATCGACGGCAACCACGAGGAGGGCACCCTCTCCGGCTCTTTCAAGGGGAAAGAGCCCATCTTCTCTTCCAAGGGGAAAGCACCCGTCTGCGACATCAGGGAGGGCACCCTACTGCCGTGCCCTTCCAAGGGGAAGGAGCCCATCTGTGACAACATGGAGCGCATCCAGGGTCCGTGCTCTTCCCACGGGAACGAGCCCATCCGTGACAAGTGAGGAAACCCATGATTTGTTTTGCCGTGCCTCTTCACAGGGGGAAACCCATGATTTGTTTTGTCGAGTCCCTTTTGTAGTGTAGTGAGAATATGTCTAGTTTTAATTGCTATATCTGGTTGTTTGCAGTATGCGTTGTTTATTTCAGTTGTTCACAATGTGATGCTCTATATGTGCAATTATTTACTGTGCAGTACATTTCATCAATCCAGTTTTAAACATACCGATAGGAATGCATATATTTGCTTGCTGTTAAGCCTGTTATAGCTAGCATATGCCTCTTTTAAATTTTTTTATTGTTCGGTTGTTTGTAGTTAGCATATGTTCAGTTTCAAATGCTATCTTTGGTTGTTCGTAGTATGCCTTGTTTATTCCAGTTATTCACAATGTGATGTTCTATATGTGCAAGTATGAACTATGCAGTTCAATTTCATCAGTATCAGTTTCAACAATACCACTATGAATGACTACATTTGGTTGCTACATCTTGTAGTTAACACGCCTTTCCATTTTTATTTAACCATAACCAGTGTACTTAGACCAGTACAATACCAGTTTGAATGACCATGTTTGCTTGTTGTTAAATGTTAGGCCCGTTGCAGTTAGCACACCTTTCCACTTGTTTTGCTTTACTAGCGTGCTTAAACCTGCACACTGAAGCTATCTTTTGGAGATTATTTTGTCTGCCATGTGTAATTTTGGTTGATGTTTAGCCTGTTGTGCTTAACATGCTTCTTGATGTACCTACACTGGACAATTTTGGGAACGACTGTTGTTTTCCATCGAGGTTAGTTTCATCCCATGGATTATATCTGCTCACTGTTCAGGATATCGGTAGCTGGTACCATATAGGCCGACGGCTGATAAGGGACTAATCGGTGAATCGGAATTTTAACTGAATATATCTGCAACCCATTTTTCCTTAGGTTAACTAGGGCCATATGCAATATATCTGAGGCTACATAGCAACATGCACTATACTTAATGTCTAAATATGCAATCCTAGGCTACATAGCAACAAGGAAGAGTGTTACATTAATGTTCTAATGATGTCTAGATATACGTAGAAGAGCAGCAGTAGCAACAACAACAACACAACCCTGTTTGGATACTCAACTTAGCTAGAGGTTAGAGTTAGTTTCTAGCTCATTACTAACCCTGAACTAACTCCATCCAAAAGTTGTTTGGATGGCAGGGTTAGATTGACAATAAATGCACTAGGAGAACTAGCTCCAATTAGCACCTCTTGGGTTGGATACTAGTTTTTTTGGGTGGGTCATAGATGCACTAGCTCAAACTAGCCCTCATGTTTAGATATACTTTAGGGCTATTTGAGCCCGAACTAGCTCAAACTAACTGTAACCCATGGATACAACAGCAGATAATTTGTAAGAATGCACTAAACTCCTTCCGACCCATAATATAAGATGTTAATTCATCTAATATGTGAGTATATTGGATGTTATAAGATATTTCCTCCATTCCTAAATATTTGTCTTTTTAGAGATTTCAAATGGACTACCACATATGGATGTATATAGACATATTATAAAAGAGTGTTGTACTACATCATTGTGCGATTGCTGTTTAGCTTCTAATATTAACTTGGCGCTTTTAGGTACATATGTCATTGGTAAAGATCCGCGTTTCGACCCTTTCTGCGTATGGGGAAATGAGATATCGATGAACCAGCATCAAGTGAGGAAGCTAATAAAGATTGTTAGTAAAATGGGTCCAAAGATGGCAATTAAACTATTTGTTTAAACTTTATCCAAGACAACAGCGAACTGCAGGATGGTAAGTAAGAACTCTGCAGCCTTCTTTTTACTGCCCATAATGAGTTGTGTTAGATGACAATGTCTGAATCTTTTTCCTTTGTAGTGGTTGCCAAAGCAGTTTACTCAAGATTACCTCTCAAACTACATGATTGGTGGGCATGCAAAGGTTAAAGTATTTCTACTAGAACACGATGATTATCTAGATGTTTTCACGAAGACCGTGAAGGATGGGCGGTCGGCCATCACAAGGGGTTGGACTAGAGTCGTGCGTGCCTTCTGCATGGAGGAGGGCACAATATGGGCATTCCGCTTCACCTTGTTCAGCAACCAGAATATATTTCGCCTCTTTCTTTACCGTCTTTAATAGTACAAGTATACAACTGTGGTTCATCATTCTTTATTTGGTTCTTATGTAATTCTTGAACATATGTACCTATGAATCGAATAATGCATTGGTTGTTTGAACCTGATGGATATGAATAAAGATGTAGCATACATTCAAATTCAAATCCAAATCCGGTACAATTTGGAAAAGCAGCAATTAAATTATGGTGAAATTACGCTCTCCAGGTTGTTATGGCACACACGGTTGGTAAAACACAAACATTTGTGATATGCACCATAATCCGAGACGGTGCACAGAGAGGAAACATGTGCAAGCATGCACACGGTTACCGTTTGCAAAGCGTGTGCGATGTCAGACAATATCACAAATAGTGCGGGCAAACTAAACATCTGTGTTAGTTGCCTTATCGTACACGATTCGCAACCATGAACTGTTTCTGATGAAGTATGCATCGTAAATGTTGCACCACAGAATAGCGTGTGCGATAGTTGTCGTGTACGACGATGTTACGACGGTCCGACATTTTTGTCAGATGTGGGGTTCCGGCAAACCCTTAAGGTTCGAACACTTGGGTGCGCGTGAAGTCTTTCCCTCCTACCGATCTACGCCCAAGCTCGCTAAGATCTCGCGGACGAACTCGACAAACTCGCAACACAGAAAGACACGAGATTTATACTTGTTCGGGCCACCGTTGTGGTGTAATACCCTACTCCAGTGTGGTGGTGGTGGATTTCCTCTTGGGCTGGTGATGAACAGTACAGAGGGAAGAACAGCCTCCCGAGGTTGAGGTGTTCTTGTGGTTAGGGTAGGCTCTCGATCAAATTGGATCAAGCTAAGATGAGATGCCCCTACTGTGGTGGCTATTTCTACTTATATAGTCCCTGGTCCTCTTCCCAAATATTGAGCGAGAAGGGAGCCAACAACGGCGGGCAAATTTGAAGGGGGACAGCTAGTACAAGCTATCCTGACAAAAGTGGTCTTCGCCTGCAAAAGGCTCTGGTGGTGACACCGTCTTGGGCTCCACGATGACCTCCGTCTTGCCGTCCTTCTGGTCTTGGTCTCATTGCACCGATATGGCAACCTTTGCCTGATGCCTCGGTACTCCTCGCCTGCGCTGGCCTCCTTAGCACCAAAGAGGAAACAAGGACGCTGCGCACTCTGGTGCCCACCTGGCGCCCGCCTGGTGCTGATCGTCATGGCTCACGTCACGAGAGCCTCATGAGGTTTGCCCCGCCTTGATATCTCCGCTCCTCGTGAGCCTGCCTGACTAGGCCACTCCTGAGGAGGTCTTGCGTCGTCCGCCCCGCGAGGCTTGGCCCCTCGCGAGGGTCTTGGATACCTTGTTGATGAAGATGGGCCGTACGGCCGGCTGGCTTAGCCACGCCGTGGGCCGCAGGCAGGCAAGTCTGGGGACCCCCGTTCCCAGGACACCGAAAGTAGCCCCCGGGCCCAAGTTGCGCTCGGGCTTGGCTTCGCGGTGAAGCCAAGGGTCAAGTTCGGAGCGCCGCGGGCCCCAAAAGCATGCGGCCTCGGTTGACGCGTGGCGGTTGATTGGACGTGGGCATCTCCGCTTCCCCATGCTGCCTCGGCAACTGCACGACTTGCCATGTCCCTACGACATGCAAGGAAAACCATCATTACCTGCGATCGTGGGAGGCGCCGGTTGGCCTTCTTCCGTTATAAATGGGGAGGGGGACGGAGCCCCCGTCACCCATCTCTTCCTCGCTTGCTTGCTTCTTCCTCCTCGCTCCATCACTTGCAGTGCCACCAATGGCGCCACGAAGGAAGTTCTCTGCCGCCGAGAAGGGAAAGGCCCCTCGTGAGGGACCCGGCTCCCCGGCGCCCAAGCGCGGACGCGGCAGTCCGCGCAAGCACGCCACGACCCCCATCGTGGCCCACTGTCGAGGCGGTGCCGCGGCACGCGGAGGGGGTTGTCCCAGCCATGGCGGTCCAGTTGACGAGGGGAGGCGTGCTATGGTGGCCCCCCCGTCCGTGCTTCCACACGGCGGAGGTGTCGCCGGAGTTTGTCGTCTGGTCGGAGAACCCGGCCGGCAACTGGCTCCAACTTCCGCGCTTCTTTGCCGGTGAACTGTCGGCCTCTGGTCCAGGCGAACTCTGGTTGCAGGCGGATGGTTGCTGCAACAAGGCCTCTTGGGTTGCGGTCGAGTCTTCCGCCGCAGGCAACATAGCCCTGGCCCGCGGCTGGCAGACATTCGCTCGCGCGCGCGGCCTGGGCAGGCGGTGCACCCTCCACTTCAAGTACGGTGGTGGATCGACCCTCTATGTGAGGGTGTTTGGGGAAGATGGTCGCCGCGCCGGGTGCTGCCCCGAGGCGAACGACGGTGAGGAGGTGCTCGGCCTTGGGGACGATCGCGACGAGGATGAGGGCAAGCCTGCCCTCGGCGACGACCGTGTCTCGTCCAGCTATGGCGGCTCTTCCTCCGGCGACAGCTCCAGCAGTGGCAGCTACGACCAGCCGCCGCACCGCCGCGCCCGCTTTGAAGGCGACAGTGGGTCATCTCGTCGCCGTGCCTCCGTGAAGCGTGAGGAAGGATCTGGCTAGGCTCGGGGTGCCGCTAGGGGCCTGCCTCCCCGGATCGCTGCAACGCTACTTTTTTTACTCTTTTTCCTGCATCAAGAATGAAACCTGTATGGGCCCAGGGGGCATGTACCGAACTATGGTTCCTCGGTTATTGCACTATGCGTGTTGTTCCCGTGCCGTGTCGTTATTTTGCGCAAAGATAACATAACCTGGTATATTCAGGACGCCCTCTTCCTCGCGAGGCGCTTATTTCCTCGTGTCCATCTTGCCTTGGTGGCCTGCATTCGCTCAGGAACTGCAAAAACTCGTTAGGAAGTGCGCTAAAAGATTTGCCGTTCACCCTGGCCCTGACCTGGCGCTTTGTATCCGGTACCCGAGGGGCACGAACTAGGAGAGGCGCGCCAGCTTTCGGGCTCGAACGAGGGTGGCTCGCGAGAAGGCAGAGAGGAGAAAAAATGCTCGCGAGGGCACCTGCCTAGCCCCCTCGCGAGGTACGCGAGAGAGAGAACACGAGCAAACCCGAGCCGACAAAATGCAGTGAGAGGCGAGGGAATCAAACCAGCAAGGAACGCCAAAAGCAAACTTCAATTAAGGAAAAGCGAGCCAACTACGGAAAGCAAATGAAAAGCCACGTCCGGCACCTAACCTAGTCTTCAAGTCTTTTCACCAGCGTGGAGCTAAGTGCTGCCACTAGGCGTGGGCGGGAGCCCCAGGGCCTGAGGCCGGCGCTCCTGAGACTCCGGGTTGTGTACAGCCCCAACTCATTATTACGTGAGAGTGTCACGGGCGGCAATTCTTCACAGGCATCGGGCCTTCTTCACAGGCTCTAGGCCTTCCTTCACAGGCTCTGGGCCTTGCTTCATGGGTAGAACTTCCAGAGGTGCTGGATGTTCCAGGCATTTTGGATAGGTACCCCGTCTTGCGTCTCCAAGCGCACGACGCCAGGCCTGGAGATGTGGATGACCTTGAACGGGCCCTCCCACATTGGTGAAAGCTTATGCAGCCTGTCACGCCCAATATGCGATACTATCCTAAAGAGACTCGAAGGTCCCACCAAGGATAGAACCATATATTGAAACGCTTTTGCAAGGTGGATATCATTACATCAACATTACATAATAGAAGGGGATACATACAAGGCATACAAATGCCGCAAGAATACATCAATACATCATACATAAGATCAACATCCGACTACGGATGAACAGAAACAGAAACTCAAATGACATCCACCCTGCTAGCCCAGGCTGCCGACCCGGAACCTAACCCAAGATCGACGAAGAAGACGAAGAACTCCAACACGAATAAAGATCGCTCTCGCGTCATGATCATCGCATAACCTGTACCTGCAACTGTTGTTGTAGTAATCTGTGAGCCACGAGGACTCAGCAATCCCATTACCATGGGTATCAAGACTAGCAAAGCTTAATGGGTAAGGAAGGGGTAAACTGGTGAGGTTGCAGCAGCGACTAAGCAAGTATGGTGGCTAACATATGCAAATAAGAGCGAGAAGAGGAGCAACAGAACGGTCGTGAAGCTAGCAATGATCAAGAAGTGATCCTGAACTCCTACTTACATCAAACATAACCCAGAAACCGTGTTCACTTCCCGGACTCCGCCGAGAAGAGACCATCACCACTACACACGCGGTTGATGCGTTTTAATGAAGTCAAGTGTCAAGTTCTCTACAACCGAACATTAACAAATTCCCATCTGCCACATAACCGTGGGCACGGCTCTCGAAAGTTTATACCCTGCAGGGGTGTCCCAACTTAGCCCATTATAAGCTCTCACGGTCAACGAAGGATATTCCTTCTCCCGGGAAGACCCGATCAGTCTCGGAATCCCGGTTTACAAGACATTTCGACAATGGTAAAACAAGACTAGCAAAGCCGCCCGAATGTGCCGACAAATCCCGATAGGAGCTGCACATATCTCGTTCCCAGGGCACACCGGATGAGCAATCCGTACAACTAAAACCAGGCCTCAAGTTTCCCCGAGGTGGCGCTACAAAGGGCTCTATTTGGACCAACACTCAGAGGAGCACTGGCCCGGGGGGGGGGTAAAATAAAGATGACCCTCGGGAGCGCGACTCCCAAGGGAAAAAGGCTTAGGTAGGCAAATGGTAAAACCAAGGTTGGGCCTTGCTGGAGGAGTTTTATTCAAAGCGAACTGTCAAGGGGGTCCCATAAATCACCCAACCACGTAAGGGACGCAAAATCAAGGAACATAACACTGGTATGACGGAAACTAGGGCGGCAAGAGTGGAACAAAACACCAGGAAAAAGTTCGTTTAATTCGGAGCTACGGCCTAGAAGATATGAGCAAAACAAGTCAAACATGGCATTGATGCAAAATGCATTCAAACATCAAGCAAACACCTCAACACAAGGATGCAACATGATAACATGAAACTACATGCAAAATTAAGCAAGTTTCATATAGAGCATGCTCAAAACAGAGCAATGGTGTAACACATACACTCCAAACAAGATATAACAATCTGTCCAAAACAGCAACTAGGCATCTTGCAAGCATCAAAACAACATTATACATCATCTCAACATGTAAACAAATGACATGGACGTGATGTATAGGTAAAGCATAACAAAACATGAACACTGAGCTATCTCTAGAAATCACTAGAGCATGCTCAAAAGGACATGACAAGATTGCAAATAATAACAGTTTCACAGACAGCAGAAATCACTGGACATGGCAGAAATAACATCAGGTTGCTAAGTTTATAGCTATCAAACAACATGCTACAGGAACAGATCATAGCAAACAAAGGCATGGCATGAATCCACTAATTGCATAGAACAAAAGTACCTTACTGATCACGAGCCAAAAAGGCACAGAAGATATGATGGCACCCATGTAAACATAGCAAGTTTCATAAACAGATTCAGACTTGGCAGAAAAACTGAGCATGGCAGGATCAACGATAAGTAGGCATGTTGGTGAGCTTGAACCACTCACCACAGAGCATTACATGGCATGTGAAGTCAACCAATAGTAATAAGGCATGTTCATGAAGCTAAGCATGGTATTAGAAAGTTCATAGGGTGATGGATCACTAGCAAAACACATGTCAAAACTGAACTTCATGTTAACAGGCTGACAGCAACATTATTTAGCAAGTTGAGAGCAATATAACAACAAGCTACAGCAGGCTATAAATGCTAACAAGGGCATGGATGGATAGAGCATAACATGTATAACAAAACATCCTTAGTGAACATCTCCAGATTATGCATAGAATGACTAGTAGCAGCAGGTTTACATGGAATCACAACATAACAGACTCAGTCTTAGCAGAAATGGCCAAGACACGGAAAATCAGCAACATCATGGAGGCTACTTGGCATGCTTGTGCTAGTCACCACGTAGATCACAAAAATACAAGACAAGCACCCCTATAAAGATGGCATGATGTAGTCCAAAACACATGTAGAGCTGATGCTCATAGGATGCACACATCAAATGCAACAAAAATTACAAATCATCAAGTTATAACAGTTTCAGCAGATTAACATCATATAGCACTCTTGATACGATGATTTCGACATCAATATGAACTCAAACAAGCATGGAACAGTGGAACAAAATGAAGAGCATCTAACATTTTGATATATAATATGCACAAATCGGATCACCGAGCATGAAGATATGACCGGTCAAAGGAGGCAACATAACATGACAGAAAAAGGACTTGGTGGGATTTTCACCTCCGAAATCCCAGATCTAGGGTTCGGGCGCGCGAACCGAGGCAGGCGGCGGCTCGCCGGAGAGGACGAGAGAGGGCCGGAGACGGGGCGGCGGTGCCGGATCCGGGCGGCGCCGGCCCGGATCTGGCCGGAGCCATCGGCGAGGAGCGGCGGCGGCGGACGCGGAGGCCGGCGAGGGAGAGGCCAGCGTCGGGCGGCGGTGAGCGACGGCCGGCGGGGCGACGGGGCCGGCGCGGGTGAAGGCGGCGGGGCGGTCGCCGGCGGGCGGCGGACGCGCGGGGGGCCGAGTGCGGGCGGCGGGGATGACGTGGCGCGACGGGATTGGCCGGAGCGACGTGGCTGCGGGCGGCGGACATGTCCGGCCGTCGGGAGGGTGTGTCCGGTGGCGCGGGGAAGAGAGGAACTAGGGTTTGGACTGCGAATTTGGAAGCGGGAGGCATATTTATAGGTAGAGGGAGCTAGGAGAACCCAAAAGAGGTGCGGTTTTCGCCCACACGATCGTGAACGAACGACCGAGAGCATGGAGGGGGTTTGGATGGGCTAGGTGGGATGTGTGAAGAGGTGCTGGGCTGCAAAGAGAAGGGGTTTTCTGGCTACGCGGTTAACCGTTGGGGCGTCAAACGACCTCCAAATGGAACGAAATTTGACGGGCGGTCTACCGGTGCTATACCAAGGCCACTCGGCAAATCTGGATCCATTCCGAGAACTTTTTCTCCCGCTCACGAAAAGAAAACAGAGGGGTGCAACGGGTGCGTGTGGGATTGTCGGATCGCGAAACGGACAACGGGGAAAAGGACCAGATGCAAGTTTTGAAAAAAACATGCAGATGAAATGCAGATGATGACATGGCAAAATGCAACACGCAAGCAAACGACATGGCAACGATGACGAATAACTGGATGACACCTGGCGCATCGAATCCGGGGCGTTACAACACTCCTCCACTAACAAGAGATCTTGTCCCGAGATCTTAGGAGGGAGACGGAAAGAAAAAGGGATGAGGTGAAATAAGAACAAAAGAGTGAGGATGAACAAAGTCAAGAACACTCGAGTAGGAAAGAGGAATGTTGAATGAGACAAGAAGCAAAAGCTCAAGGAATAAGACTGAATTCAAAACCACTCCGGTTGCAAAAAGGATTATGAGATAGAATTGAAGGATGAATAGAATAAGATTAAAGCCTTGCGATGATTTGGATGGAGGTTCGCGACGAAATCGGCGAGATGCTTAGAACTCCGGAAAAGAAAAGATGAAAACACTTTGAACTGAGAATGTGATAAGATGAACAATCTCCGAAAAGAAGAGATAAAACCACTAGAAGAAAGAAGAATAAGGATTACGTTATGCTTATCCTTCATGAATTAAATTGATGAGAAATAATGGATTTGCATACTACTTATTCTCGTTGGAAAGATTAAGGGGGGATATAGTGCAAAACTTGAGAAGTCTTCGTGAACCACCGGTAGGGCTGCAAAGAACGAATGAATTGATATGATAACAACAGAAAGAATCTTGAACGAGCCACCGTAGGAATTGAAAATGAACGAAGAGAAGATAACGAATCGCCGGAAAGAATTAGAAACGAACGAAGATACTTGAGGGAATTAAGAGACAAGAGAACGAAGGGATGGCGAACTGATTGAAGAATGCTTGAACGAAGAGCCGGTGCAAATATAGGAACGAACAGAGCTGAAAACTTGGAACGAAGAAATATTCCGAAAAGATGGCCTTCGGATGATCGAGAGGGAAAGCAACTCCTGAAATACTCCGGATGGATGAAAAGAATTGCACGACCGGAAACAACTTGAGAGGATAACATCAAGCTAGCACCACGAATCTTCGGGAGAATGGACAAGATTTAGGGAAAACTCTACTTCAGCCTTCAAATGTTGAGAATGACAACGAGAAACAACACCAAAATTGATGAGATACTCCGGGAGAATGAAAAGCGAAGAGGTAGAGTCAACAATGAAAACAATTTGAAATTGATCTTGGGAATGCGTCTGACTGATGAAATTCATACTTACATCAAACTTCGAAAAGGATTTGAGAATAGCTCTGGGAAATTAGAAGAGTCAGGTAAGATCCTGGGAAAAGACCTGTGGGTTAGGGCCCACTGAAAAGGAAACACCGACGGAAAAAGATCGAGAAAGAGAAGATGCACCGGAACAATTGAAAGATTTGAATGAGGTGATAAACTCGAATTAATTCGAACACAGACGAATCTCCTGAGATGTTTTTCGAACTCCGGAATGATTAAATGACGAGAGGTGAACGACCAACGGGAAACATTTGATCCAAGGAAAAGAATATGATCAACCCGAAAAACTTGAATTGAGTCCACCGGAGAAGAAAACAAGACGAACCAATGATGAACTTGACAAGAATTCACCGGTTGAAATCATTGAGGAAAGACTGAAGAAGCTCCGTACGAATGAAAATTGATGCTCAAAAGAGACTCAGACTCCGGGAAGAAGAGGGTGGGAGGGCGGGAAAAACACAAGCAATTGGAACGACGAATAATTGAATAGAAAAACGCCGGTTGCAATGATTGAGGAGAAAATGCAAAAAATTCGCACGAGTAGGATGGATACTCGATTGCGGGCTCCGGTTCCGAGAAGAAAAGGGTGGGCAGGTGGGAAAAAGAAAACAACTGAGGACAGAGAAACAACTTCGTTGAGAGAGAAACTGAGGATTGAACTTGCAAAAACAAAGAGGTCGAATCGACTTGACGAGAAAATGCACCGGTTGAAAAGAGCTGAGAACCCACGATCGAAAAACTAACCGTGTGATCCTAAGGAAAGTTTGAAGGGGAAGAGGAGTAGTTCAAAACACCTACGTCAAAATTTCTCACCAGAGCGACGAAGGGGCTGAGGAGTTAAAGAATTCCTACTCTCCGATATAACTAGACTCAGAAATAGTTTTCTTCTAGACTCAACAACGGCCAAACTACACGATCAATCAAGGGGGCTCCTAGGGTCGGTCGAGGCTCTGATACCAACTTGTCACGCCCAATATGCGATACTATCCTAAAGAGACTCGAAGGTCCCACCAAGGATAGAACCGCATATTGAAACGCTTTTGCAAGGTGGATATCATTAGATCAACATTACATAATAGAAGGGGATACATACAAGGCATACAAATGCCGCAAGAATACATCAATACATCATACATAAGATCAACATCCGACTACGGATGAACAGAAACAGAAACTCAAACGACATCCACCCTGCTAGCCCAGGCTGCCGACACGGAACCTAACCCAAGATCGACGAAGAAGACGAAGAACTCCAACATGAATAAACATCGCTCTCGCGTCATGATCATCGCATAACCTGTACCTGCAACTGTTGTTGTAGTAATCTGTGAGCCACGAGGACTCAGCAATCCCATTACCATGGGTATCAAGACTAGCAAAGCTTAATGGGTAAGGAAGGGGTAAAGTGGTGAGGTTGCAGCAGCGACTAAGCAAGTATGGTGGCTAACATACACAAATAAGAGCGAGAAGAGGAGCAACGGAACGGTCGTGAAGCTAGCAATGATCAAGAAGTGATCCTGAACTCCTACTTACGTCAAACATAACCCAGAAACCGTGTTCACTTCCCGGACAACGACGAGAAGAGACCATCATGGCTACACACGCGGTTGATGCGTTTTAATTAAGTCAAGTGTCAAGTTCTCTACAACCGGACATTAACAAATTCCCATCTGCCACATAACCATGGGCACGGCTCTCGAAAGTTTATACCCTGTAGGGGTGTCCCAACTTAGCCCATTAGAAGCTCTCACGGTCAACGAAAGATATTCTTTCTCCCGGGAAGACCCGATCAGTCTCGGAATCCCGGTTTACAAGACATTTCGATAATGGTAAAACAAGACCAGCAAAGCCGCCCGAATGTGCCGACAAATCCCGATAGGAGCTGCACATATCTTGTTCTCAGCGCACACCGGATGAGCTATCCATACAACTAAAACCAGGCCTCAAGTTTCCCCGAGGTGGCGCTGCAAAGGGCTCTAGTTTGGACCAACAATCAGAGGAGCACTGGCCCCCGGGGGGGGGGGGTAAAATAAAGATGACCCTCGGGAGCACGACTCCCAAGGGAAAAAGGCTTAGGTAGGCAAATGGTAAAACCAAGGTTGGGCCTTGCTGGAGGAGTTTTATTCAAAGCGAACTGTCAAGGGGGTCCCATAAATTACCCAACCGCGTAAGGGACGCAAAATCAAGGAACATAACACCGGTATGATGGAAACTAGGGCGGCAAGAGTGGAACAAAACACCAGGCATAAGGCCGAGCCTTCCACCCTTTACCAAGTATATAGATGCATTAATTAAATAAGAGATATTATGATATCCCAAAATATCCATGTTCCAACATGGAACCAACTTCATCTTCACCTGCAACTAGCAATGCTATAAAAAGGGCTGAGCAAAAGCGGTAGCTTAGCCAAACAACAGTTTGCTAGGAAGGGTGAAAAAGGTTAGAGGTTCATGGCAATTTGGGAGGCTTGATAAGCAAGTGGTAGGTAACGCAGCATAGCGATAGAACGAAGCAACTAGCATAGCAATGATAGTAGTGAGATCCAAGGTGACGGTCATCTTGCCTGAAATCCCGCTAGGAAGAAGAACGAGTCCATGAACAAGATGAAGCCACGAAGACGAACGAATCCTCACGATCACAACGACACGGGAACTATCGAGAAGAAGCACACAACATGGTAACACACCACACATGAACAAGGCATGATGCTCAACCAAGTATGATGCATGACAAGGCTACATGAAGCTACTCATGGCAAGAGATGATGCATACAAGAGCAACACATCAAATCAAGTTTAAATGAGGCCGGAAACAACATATAACAATTCCGGTAAGTCCTCATATGCAAATTTCGAAGTTGGACCAGAACTGAATAAACCTTATGTTCAAGTTGTTAAACAGCAAGTTAAGATGCACCAAGATGATCTACACGAAATTTTAGTCAAGTTACATATAAAGTTCGTTTAATTCGGAGCTACGGCCTAGAAGATATAAGCAAAGCAAGTCAAACATGGCATCGATGCAAAATGCATTCAAATATCAAGCAAACACCTCAACACAAGGATGCAACATGATAACATGAAACTACATGCAAAATTAAGCAAGTTTCATATAGAGCATGCTCAAAACGGAGCAACGGTGTAACACATACACTCCAAACAAGATATAACAATCTGTCCAAAACAGCAACTAGGCATCTTGCAAGCATCAAAACAACATGATACAGCACCTCAACATGTAAACAAATGACATGGACGTGATGTATAGGTAAAGCATAACAAAACATGAACACTGAGCTATCTCTAGAAATCACTAGAGCATGCTCAAAAGGACATGACAAGATTACAAATAATAACAGTTTCACAGACAGCAGAAATCACTGGACATGGCAGAAATAACATCAGGTTGCTAAGTTTATAGCTATCAAACAACATGCTACAGGAACAGATCATAGCAAACAAAGGCATGGCATGAATCCACTAATTGCATAGAACAAAAGTACCTTACTGATCACGAGCCAAAAAGGCACAGAAGATATGATGGCACCCATGTAAACATAGCAAGTTTCATAAACAGATTCAGACTTGGCAGAAAAACTGAGCATGGCAGGATCAACGATAAGTAGGCATGTTGGTGAGCTTGAACCACTCACCACAGAGCATTACATGGCATGTGAAGTCAACCAACAGTAATAAGACATGTTCATGAAACTAAGCATGGTATTAGAAAGTTCATAGGGTGCATGGATCACTAGCAAAACACATGTCAAAACTGAACTTAATGTTAACAGGCTGACAGCAACATTATTTAGCAAGTTGAGAGCAATATAACAACAAGCTACAGCAGACTATAAATATAAACAAGGGCATGGATGGATATAGCATAACATGTATAACAAAACATCCTTAGTGAACATCTCCAGATTATGCATAGAATGACTAGTAGCAGCAGGTTTACATGGAATCACAACATAACAGACTCAGTCTTAGCAGAAATGGCCAAGACACGGAAAATCAGCAACATCATGGAGGCTATTTGGCATGCTTGTGCTAGTCACCAAGTAGATCACAAAAATACAAGATAAGCACTTCTGTAAAGATGGCATGATGTAGTTCAAAACACATGTAGAGCTCATGCTCATAGGATGCACGCATCAAATGCAACAAAAATTACAAATCATCAAGTTATAACAGTTTCAGCAGATTAACATCATATAGCACTCTTGATACAATGATTTGGGCATCAATATGAACTCAAACAAGCATGGCACAGTGGAACTAATGAAGAGCATCTCATGATGAACATTTTGATATTTAATATGCACAAATCGGATCACCGAGCATGAAGATATGACGGGTCAAAGGAGGCAACATAACATGACAGAAAAAGGACTTGGTGGGATTTTCACCTCCGAAATCCCAGATCTAGGGTTCGGGCGCGCGAACCGAGGCAGGCGGCGGCTCGCCGGAGAGGACGAGGGAGGGCCGGAGACGGGGCGGCGATGCCGGATCCGGGCGGCGCCGGTCCGGATCTGGCCGGAGCCACCGGCGAGGAGCGGCGGCAGCGGACGCGGAGGCCGGCGTCGGGCGGCGGCGAGCGACGGCCAGTGGGGCGACGGGGCTGGCGCGGGTGAAGGTGGCGGGGCGGTCGCCGGTGGGCGGCGGACGCGCGGGAGGCCGAGCGCGGGCGGCGGGGACGCGGTCGCTCGGGCCCGGCGCGGCTCGGGCAGGCCGGCCGTGGGCTCCGTGGGCCCGTGGCAGAGAGGCGTGGTGGAGGGGAGCCGGCGCCTGGTTGGCCAGGAGCGGCGGCGGAGATGACGTGGCGTGACGGGATTGGCCGGAGCGATGTGGCTGCGGGTGGCGGACATGTCCGGCCGTCGGGAGGGTGTGTCCGGTGGCGCGGGGAAGAGAGGAACTAGGGTTTGGACTGCGAATTTGGAAGGGGGAGGCATATTTATAGGTAGAGGGAGCTAGGAGAACCCAAAAGAGGTGCGGTTTTCGCCCACACGATCGTGATCGAACGACCGAGAGCATGGAGGGGGTTTGGATGGGCTAGGTGGGCTGTGTGAAGAGGTGCTGGGATGCAAAGAGAAGGGGTTTTCGGGCTACGCGGTTAATCGTTGGGGCGTCAAACGACCTCCAAATGGAAAGAAATTTGACGGGCGGTCTACCGGTGCTATACCAAGGCCACTCGGCAAATCTTGGTCCATTCCGAGAACATTTTTCTCCCGCTCACGAAAAGAAAACAGAGGGGTGCAACGGGTGCGTGTGGGAGTGTCGGATCGCGAAACGGACAACGGGGAAAAGGACCGGATGCAAGTTTTGAAAAAAACATGCAGGTGAAATGGAGATGATGACATGGTAAAATGCAACACGCAAGCAAACGACATGGCAACGACGACGAATAACTGGATGACACCTGGCGCATCGAATCCGGGGCGTTACACAGCCCTTCCCTGGAGAGGACCCGCCTCAGGACTAGGTCACCCGTCTCGAGTGTCCTGGAGCGGATGTTGCGGCAGTGGTATCGCCGCAGCGCTTGCTGGTACCTTGCCGCCCTCAGCGCAGCTTCGCGACGACGTTCCTCCCCGAGCACGAGATAGATCCCCCGCGTGGCATCCTGCTGCGTTTCGTCGAATGCCAGGACCCGTGGGGAGCGATGCTCGACCTCGTGAGGAACGACTGCTTCAGCTCCGTAGACGAGGAAGAATGGAGTCTCGCCCGTTGGCTTGGTGGCGGTGGTTCGGATGGACCACATCAAGGACTGGAGCTCGTCGTGCCAGCCCCTGCCACAGGCCTCCAGATTCTTCTTGAAGGTCCTGGTCTTGAGGCCCCTCAGGACCTCCGCGTTAGCGCATTCGGCCTGACCATTACTCCTGGGGTGGGCCACTGAAGCGTAGCAGATCTGCATTCCAAGGTTAGCACAGTAGGTTTTGAAGAGGTTGCTAGTAAACTGCAAACCATTATCTGTGATGATGCGGTTGGGGACCCCGAAGCGGCTCACGAGGCCCTTGATGAACTTGACAGCAGAGCCGGCTGGGATGGTACGGACGGCTTCCACTTCCGCCCACTTAGTGAACTTGTCGATGGCGACGTAGAGGTAGCGGTGGCCCCCTGGCGCCCGAGGGAACGGGCCTAAGATGTCCAGCCCCCAGACTGCGAACGGCCATGTGAGCGGGATGGTTTGGAGGCCCTGAGCAGGCTGATGGATTTGCTTGGCGTGGAATTGGCAAGCTTCACAGGACTTCACCAGCTCGGCTGCGTTGTTGAGTGCTGTAGGCCAGTAGAATCCACTGCGGAACACCTTGCCGACGAGGGTCCGTGACGACGAGTGGTGTCTGCAGTCCCCGCCGTGTATGTCAATCAGCAACTCCCTTCCTTGATCGCTGGAGATGCAGCGCAGCGTGACATCGTTCGGTCGTTTCCTGTATAACTCGCCATCTTGGATACAATATGCCGTGGCTTGCCGGGCTACGCGCTCCGTGTCCTCTTCCTTCTCCGGCAGCGTCCCGTGCGTCAGGTACTCCTTGAATTCCTTGGTCCAGCATTCCTCCTGGGGCTCGAGCGCCAAGAGCAGCCGAGCTCCTGAGGTGGGGCCACAGGCTGGGGCTCCCGTGGCCGGAGGCTGTGGGAGCTCCTCCTGAGGCTGAGTCATGCTTGAAAGGTGGCGTAGCTGATGGCTTGAAGAGCTGCTCCTCAAAGACAACGAGCTCTTGCGGTTGCCGCTTGGATGCTCTCCTGGCGATGTCGTCGGCTTCCTTGTTGGTGCCCCGGGGCACGTGCTGCAGCTCCAGGCCCGAGAACTGCTTCTTCATCTTGCACACCTCCGCGAGGTAGGCCTCCATATGCTCGTCCTTGGGCTCGTACACCTTGTTGGAGAAGTTGACGAGGAGTTGCAAGTCGCCTCTGACAGTGAGGCGCTTCACCCCTAGAGCCGTCGCAGCCTTCAGGCCAGCTATGAGGCCTTCGTATTCTGCGATATTGTTGGAGACCTTCTCGCCGTGCTGAAAGCAGAGTTGCACGGTGTAGTAGAGCTTGTCCTGAGTGGGCGAGATGAGCACTGCTCCAGCTCCCGCGCCCTGGTGCGCGAAGGAGCCATCGAAATACATGACCCAGCCGTCTGGAGCCTCGCTTCCTGGGGAGGTGGACCGCTCTTCTCCTTCCTCAAGTGTCGGGGCATCCGTCCATTCTGCCACAAAGTCAGTGAGCGCGGCCCCCTTGATGACCTTGATAGTGCTGAACTCCAACTAGAATGCTTGCAACTCGATGTTCCACTCAGCGACCCTTCTGGCTGAGTTAGGGCTCCTGAGTACCCTCTCCAATGGGTAGGCTGAGACGACCTTGATGGGGTGGCCCTGGAAGTAGTGTCGCAGCTTGCGTGATGCCACCAGGAGTGCGAGCAGGAGTTTCTGGGGCATGGGGTAGCGTGCCCTCGCGTCCCGCTGTACAGCGCTGACGAAGTACACTGGGTGTTCGACGAGGGCTGGCACACTGTCGAGGCTCGGGTCCTGCGGAGATCGGAGCATATCTTGAGATGGAGGGGTTCCTGAGACCTTACTGTCCTCAGGAGCTTCTGCGATGTTGCCCTGCTGAGCTTGGTCCTCCACTGCTGACGCCTTTGCTGCGCCTTCCTGACCCCGCGCCACTTCAGCTCCGGCTTGGCGCAGCGCGCCCTTGGCTTGGCGCTCCTCCCGAACCGCCACCGGCGCCGCGCTGGCGGAGTACGGGGTGGCGGCAAGGTAGAGTATCAGAGGCTCGAGAGGCCGTGGTGCCACCATCACCGGGGGGCTAGTAAGGTATTTCTTGAGGTCTTGTAAGGCCTGGTCGGCCTCCGGGGTCCACTCGAACGGGCCCTTCTTCTTCATGAACTTGAAGAAGGGTAAGGCACGCTCTCCTAGTTTGGAGATGAAACGCCCTAACGCGGTCACCCGCCCTGCTAGCTTCTGCATCTCTTTGAGGGTCTGTGGTGGGCTCATGTCCTCGATGGCCTTAATCTTCTCTGGGTTCGCCTCGATCCCTCTGTGGGATACGAGGAATCCCAGCAGCTTGCCAGAGGGGACGCCGAGCACGCACTTCTCCGGGTTAAGCCTCAAGTTCACTTGGCGCAGGCTCTCAAAGGTCTCCTCCAAGTCTTGAATCAATGTCCTCGCCTCGCGAGACTTTACCACTATGTCATCGACGTAGGCCTCTGTGTTTCTCCCGAGCTGCCGCCCCAGGGCAATGTGCATCAACCGCTGAAAGGTCGCGCCCGCGTTGCGCAGCCCGAAGGGCATGCAGGTGTAGCAGTACACCCCACATGGTGTCAGGAAGGCTGTCTTTTCCACATCTCCCACCGCCATCTTGATCTGATGGTACCCTGAGAACGCATCCAGGAAGCACAGCAGGTCACACTCGGCGGTGGAGTCGACAATCTTGTCGATGCGCGGGAGTGGGAACGGATCTTGGGGGCAGGCTTTGTTAAGGTTGGTGAAGTCGACGCACATTCGTTCCTTCCCACCTTTCTTCGGCACTACGACAGGGTTCGCCAGCCATTCGGGATATCGAACTTCTCGGATGGCACTTGCCGCCTCCAGCTTGCGTGTCTCTTGGACGATGAAGGCCTGCTTCTCAGTGGACTGCCATCTTGCTCGCTGCTTCACGGGGCGTATGTTGGGGCATACCCTTAGATGATGCTGGATCACCTCCCTCGGGACCCCTACCAGCTGATTGAGCTCCCGCGCGAATATCTCCTTGTTCGCGCGCAAGAACCTCACCAAGGCTTCTTCTTGTCCTGGGTCAAGGCCGGCTCCTATGGTAAAGGTGGCTCCTGAAGACCCGTCCTCGTTGACCGGCACCTGCTTGGTTTCCTCCTTTCTTGGGTGAACAGCTACTTCTTCTTGGTAGGCGCGGCCTCCTTGGCCTCGGGGGTACCGGCGCCGGCGGGCTGTGCTGCTGTCGCGGTCTTGAAAGCGAGCATGAGCGCCGTCACGGCTTCCTTAGTGTCCCCCTTGATGGTGAGGACGCCCTTGCTCCCTGGCATCTTCATGAGGTTGTAGGCCGGGTGAGTCGCCACCATGAACTGAGCGAGAGCCGGGTACCCGAGGATGGCGTTGTACGGGAGACCGATGCTGGCGATGTCGAAGTCCACCTGCTCGGTGCGGTAGTTGTCGCGTGTGCCGGAGGTGACAGGGAGGCGGATCTGCCCCAGAGAGTAGGCAGCTCCACCACCCACTCCCGAGAAGGGCTTGCTGAGGCCGAGCCGCTCGAGCGGCACGTGAAGAAGGCTGAAGGCTTCTACAGAGAGCAAGTTGAGGCCAGCACCGCCGTCGACGAGGGTCTTGGTAACGACCACGTTGCAGATGGTGGGCGTGCAGAGCATTGGGAGCATTCCGGAGCCGGTGGTGGAGTCGGGGTGGTCTTCTGAGCCGAAGGTGAGGTCGGCCTCTGGCGCAGCCCAACCCGGCGGAGCCCCCGGGCGCTTGGAGGTGGCCCCGATCTGACGGAGGAACGGCTTGACGTGGCGGTCTGAAGGTGGTGCTTGAGAGCCGCCCACCAGGGCCGCGACTGCGTGGTGCGCCGGCTTGAACTTGGTCGGCCACCGCGTAGCAAGCGGTGAAGAGGTCGCGGAGTTCCCCCCAGGAGGCCACCACGGATCCCGGGAGGTTGAGCAGCCAGGCACGCGATGGGGAACCAGTTGGCCATGATCTTGTCGTTGCCTCCGGCTTCGAGGACAGCCTCCTCGTACGCCAGCAAGAACGGCGTCAGGTCTGCCGCACCGTCGTAATGCGGCGGCATCTCAGGCTTGAACTTGGTCGGCCACCGCACTCGCCGTAGGGCGGGGGCCAGGGCTCGGTACCCAGACGCCCCGCTGTTGATGTCGGCCGCAGAGGTGGATGGCGGGGCACCTACCATGGGGGCGAAGTGTGGCGGCGCGGGGCGCAGGTTGGTGGAGAGGAGCTCCGACGCACCCCTACCTCGCGCGACAAATGTCGGATGTGGGGTTCCGGCAAACCCTTAAGGTTCGAACACTAGGGTGCGCGCGAAGTCTTTCCCTCCTACCGATCTACGCCCAAGCTCGCTATGATCTCGCGGACGAACTCGACAAACTCGCAATACAGAAAGACACAAGATTTATACTGGTTCGGGCCACCGTTGTGGTGTAATACCCTACTCTAGTGTGGCGGTGGTGGATTGCCTCTTGGGCTGGTGATGAACAGTACAGAGGGAAGAACAGCCTCCTGAGGTTGAGGTGTTCTTGTGGCTAGGGTAGGCTCTCGATCAGATTGGATCAAGCTAAGATGAGATGCCCCTACTGTGGTGGCTATTTCTACTTATATAGGCCCTGGTCCTCTTCCCAAATATTGAGCGGGAAGGGAGCCAACAACGGCGGGCAAATTTGAAGGGGGACAACTAGTACAAGCTATCCTGACAAAAGTGGTCTTCGCCTGCAAAAGGCTCTGGTGGTGGCGCTGTCTTGGGCTCCACGATGACCTCCGTCTTGCCGTCCTTCTGGTCTTGGTCTTGTTGCACCGATATGGCAACCTTTGCCTGATGCCTCGGTACTCCTCGCCTGCGCTGGCCTCCTTAGCACCAAAGAGGAAACAAGGACGCTGCGCGCTCTGGTGCCCGCCTGGCGCCCGCCTGGTGCCGATCGTCATGGCTCACGTCACGAGAGCCTCGTGAGGTTTTCCCCGCCTTGATATCTCCGCTCCTTGTGAGCCTGCCTGACTAGGCCACTCCTGAGGAGGTCTTGCATCGTCCGCCTCGCGAGGCTTGGCCCCTCGCGAGGGTCTTGGATGCCTTGTTGATGAAGATGGGCCGTACGGCCTGCTGGCTTAGCCATGCCGTGGGCCGCAGGCAGGCAAGTCTAGGGATCTCCGCTCCCAGGACGCCGACAATTTCGTAATCCTGTCCGACACTCGTACGATGATTAGCTAATCTTCTTAACGGTGAACCGTTTGTGATGGGCCGCGCATCATACACGTTCTATAATAGTGAACCATTTGTGATGGGCCGCGCATCGTAAACATAGCACCACAGAATACCGACTGCGATGGCAATGCGAGCAGAAACGAGTAGGAGTACTATAGGGGATCTAGCCCCGACGGTTTCTGGGTCGTGTGGGAAGGACCCCCCTATCGCCCACACTCACTTGGCGACGGTTCGAAATGTCGTCACGGAAAGGGTTTGAAAACCGTTTGTTTAGGACCGATGCGCACCAGTGTTCATCAAATCTATAGAGAGAGTTTACCTCCACTACCTGTGTCGGGTTATCAAGACCATGTATTTCTTCAATAGGCGGTAAATTTTTAACATCTTCAGCTTTAATACCTTTTTCTTTCGTAGATTTCTTTGCCTCTTGCATATCTTCAGGACTGAGAAATAGAATACCTCTTTTCTTTGGAGTTGGCTTAGGAGTTGGTCCAGGAAGTGTCCAATCATTATCATTACTCAATATATTATTCAACAGTTTTCCAGCTTGCTCAACAATTCGTTCCTTGAAAACACAACTAGCACAACTATCTAGGTGGTCCCTGGAAGCATCTGTTAGTCCATTATAAAAGATATCAAGTATTTCATTTTTCTTGAGAGGGTGATCAGGCAAAGCATTAAGGAATTGGAGAAGCCTCCCCCAAGCTTGTGGGAGACTCTCTTCTTCAATTTGCACAAAGTGAAATATTTCCTTTAAAGCAGCTTGTTTCTTATGAGCAGGGGAATATTTTCCAGAGAAGTAGTAAATCATATCCTGGGGACTACGCACACAACCAGGAGCAAGAGAATTAAACCACAACTTAGCATCACCCTTTAATGAGAAAGGAACAACTTACGAATATAGTAATAGCAAATTTTTTCCTCATGAGCAAATAGGGTGGCTATATCATTCAATTTAGTAAGATGTGCCACAACAGTTTTAGATTCGTAAACATGGAAACGATCAGATTCAACCAAAGTAATTAACTCAGGATCGATAGACAATTCATAATCCTTATCAGTACCAAAGGTAGATGAAGTAGCAAACTTAGGATCATATTGCATTCTAGCATTCAAAGATTTTTCTTTCCACTTGCATAATAATTTCTTAAGATCATCTCTATCCTTACAAGCAAGAAAGTCCCTAGCTACCTCTTCATCCATAACATAACCCTCAGGCATAACAGGAAGTTCATATCTAGGAGAGCTAGTCTTATCAGGTGTTTCAAAGTTTCCAGTTTCAAGAATTTCATCATTTTCAGAAATATCATCATCTTCGGCATAATCAATAGTTCTAACTCTAGCAAGAGATGCTCATCAAGTAATTCACCCAGTGTCATAGCTTTATCAAGCAAAGTAGTAGCATCATAAGCATCATTCATAGTAGAAGCTGCATCATCAATAACATGCGACATATCAGAATCAATAGCAGGTGTAGGTCTCGTAAGCTTACTCAAAACAGAAGGTGAATCAAGTGTAGAGCTAGATGGCAGTTCCTTACCTCCCGTCGTAGTAGAGAGAAAAATCTTGGTTCTAGTATCATTCAAATTCCTCATAGTGATCAACAGATATAATCTCAAGTGACTCAGAGAATAGAGCTATGCTCCCCGGCATCGGGACCAGAAAAAGGTCTTGATAACCCACAAGTATAGGGGATCGCAATAGTTTTCGAGGGTAGAGTATTCAACCCAAATTTATTGATTCGACACAAGGGGAGCTAAAGAATATTATCAAGTAATAGCAGCTGAGTTGTCAATTCAACCACACCTGAAAGACTTAATATCTACAGCAAAATATTTAGTAGCAGAGTAGTATGGAAGTAACGCTAACGGTGGCAAAAGTAACAGTAGCAGTTTTGTAGCAATTGTAACAGTGGCAACGGCAAAGTAACGTAGCAAAGATCAATATGTGAAAAGCTCGTAGGCAATGGATCAAGGATGGATAATTATGTCGGGTGGCATTCATCATGCAACAGTTATAACCTAGGGTGACACAGAACTACCTCCAATTCAGCAATATAATGTGGGCATGTATTCCGAATATAGTCATACGTGCTTATGGAAAAGAACTTGCATGGCATCTTTTGTCCTACCCTCCCATGGTAGCGGGGTCCTAATGGGAACTAAGGGATATTAAGGTCTCCTATTAATAGAGAACCGGACCAAAGCAATAGCACTTAGTGAATACATGAACTCCTCAAACTACAGTAATCACCGGAAAGAATCCCAATTATTGTCACCTTGGGGTATGCAGACCATAACTCGTAATAGGTGTCTACAACTTGCAAGATAGGATCAAGAACACACATATATTCATGAAAACATAATAGGTTCAGATCTGAAATCATGGCACTAGGGCCCTAGTGACAAGCATTAAGCATAGAAGTGTCATAGCAACATCAATCTCAGAACATAATGGATACTAGGGATCAAACCCTAATAAAACTAACTCGATTACATGATAAATCTCATCCAATCCATCACCTTCCAGCAAGCCAACGATGGAATTACTCACGCATGGTGGTGAGCATGACGAAATTGGTGATGGAGGAAGGTTGGTGATGATGATGACGACGAATCCCCCTCTCTGGAGCCTCGAACGGACTCTAGATCAGCCCTCCCGATGAAGAACGGGAGGAGGTGGTGGCTCCGTATCGTAAAACGCGACGAATCCTTCCTCCGATTTTTTTCTCCCTAAACGTGAATATATAGAGTTGGAGTTGAGGTCGGTGGAGGTCCAGGGGACCCACAAGGTAGGGGGCGCGCCCAGGGGGTAGGGCGCACCCTCCACCCTTGTGGACAACAGGTGGGTCCCCTCTGGTTGATTCTTTCGCCAATATTTTTTTATTAATTTCAAAAATATTCTCCATAAATTTTCAGGTCATTCCAGGAACTTTTATTTCTGCACAAAAATAACACCAAGGCAATTCTGCTGAAAACAGCGTCAGTCCGGGTTAGTTCCATTCAAATCATGCAAATTAGAGTCCAAAACAAGGGCAAAAGAGTTGGAAAAGTAGATTCAATGGAGACGTATCAAGATCGATCCCACCGGAAGATTCAGGAGCCACGAGCGCGCGCCATCCTTGAGGGCCATGGGAAACCAGTTCACCATGACTTTGTCATTGCCGTTCGCCGCCTCGATTCTCAGCTGATAGAGCTGGAGGAACTCAGTGGGGTCAGGGGTGCCATCATATCTTGAAGGCAGATCTGGCTTGAACTTGCTGGGCCAGACGACGCAGCGTAGCTCCAGAGTGAATGTATGGCAACCTGCCGCACTCACAGGAGCCAGATGAAGAGGAGGAGCCTGATGACGCCCATGCACCGCCGCCTCTAGCGGCGCACGGTCTTAACGTGGTGGTGCTAGAAGCGTGCGTGCTTCCCCTTGGGGCCGCTGCACCACCTGGCAGCTTTCTTCATCATGCGCTGGCGCCCTGCGCGGTGGATCACGTTGGGGTGCCTCACGCCTCGACTCGAGGTCCGCGCCATGCAGAGGAGGAGGGGGAGACGCACCATGTGCCACGTCACCCGCCGGGGACGGCGGAGGACGAGGCGAACGGGACAACGCAGGGGCCTCACCAGCGGCGTTGATGAGCTCGACGATGCAAGTGAGCCAATCGTCGGAGAGGTCGTTGGCCGGGCAATGGCGCAGAAGCTCGCTCGCCATGAGCAGCACAGCCTGCGCGTTCGCTGGCCCGCGACGGGCGTGAGAAGATGACACAGTGACCGGAGTGGGTGATGGAGTCAGGGTGCGGCCGTCGTGCCGCACAAACAGTGGCAGCGATGAGCCCTGCTATTTGCGGGCAGCAGGGTCGGTGGCGGCGTTGGCCACCGAGGAGGCAGAGCGGCGAGGCGTCGTTTCCCACGGGAGCAGTCTGAGTGACATGAGCGGCCCGACGCTCGGTGCGGACGCGGCGAGTGTCAGCCATGGGAACGACGGAACGTCGGCGGAGCGATCGACGAAAGAGAGGCTTTGACATGCCCCTACCTGGCGCGCCAAATGTCGGATTCAGGGCTCCGCAGACCCAAGAAAGGTTCGAACTCTGGGGCGTGTGTGAAGAACTCAACCTCTTCAGCCAACCAGTTCGTCACCCCCACGGCCTAGTTCGTCACCCCCAGGCCACCTTGCGGTGTAAGACCCTACTCCTGCTTTGTAGTGGATTAGCCTCGCGAGGGGCTGAGGATGAACTAGTACATGGGAAGAACAACCTCGCGAGGTCTGCTCTGGTGTGGGTGTGAGTCGATGAGGTGTGGATTCTATTCCCTTGCTACGGTGGTGGCTAACCTATATTTATAGTGGCCTCGGTCCTCTTCCCCCAAAGCGAAGGCGGGAAGGGATCCCACAGTGGCTAATTTGAAAGGGGACAAGTAGTACATCTTATCCTGACGAAAGGTGGTCTTCGCCTGCAATGCCTCTGGTGGTGATGCTGCGGTGGGCTCGGTGATGACATCCGTCCTGCTGTCGTGGCGGTCTTGGTCTTGTTGCACGGGAAAAGAAACCTTTGGCTGATTCCTCGGGACTCCGTTCCCGCACTTGCCTCCTTAGCACCAAAGAGGAAACCTGCCCCTCTGCGCTCGTTGGCTCCCGCCTGGCCTTGGTCGTCATGGCTTGTGTCAACCCAACCTCGTGAGGTTGGCACCTGCATAAAATACCCGCTCCTCGGGAGGCAGCCAGGGGAGGCCGCTCCCTCCGGAGGTCTTGATGTCGCCCGCCTCGCGAGGCTTGGCCCCTCGCGAGGGCCTTGTCTTGATGGTGTTGTATATGGGCCGTACCAGGCCATCGATGGAGCCATGCCATGGGCCGCAGGTAGGCAAGTCTAGGTACCCTGGTTCCCAGAACGCCGACATTAGTGTTTTGGTGATGATGACAACTCACCTTGTGGTCTAATCATGTGCCAAGTTCTTCAGGTACACTTTGTTTGGTACAAGACGATTTGGAATTCCCTCTAGACGGAAAAGAACGAAGACGGTGTTTTCTACGTGTTTATTTGTTTGGTCGTAGGAAACCCATACTATTAAGAGGGAATCCACATCAGAAGGTATTGGGTGAATCAATGCACGTACACATTCCATTTCCACCCACCGCATATCCTTCCAGTCGAGGAGAGAGAGGTCCTCAATCTCATACCAAGTAGTGGTTTTTACTCCCCAGCGGTTGTACTGCTAGGCCGAGCGGTTGTACCGCTTGGCCGGTACGTCCGGTGCAACTACCGCCCCAAGGGTGATACCCTGGGGTTGCTGCTCCCAGGATGTTTGCCAGCGGTTGTACCGCTACCTCCGGGCGGTTGTACCACCTATGGTCTGGCCAACCCTGGGAATGGCTTCAGGCGATTGTACCGGCCCAATACGTGCCTACCACCAAACTGGGCTCTGTCGTGGGGCCATTTTTGGGTGGTGGTGGCCCTGTTGTGTCGATCAATTCGTTTTGACCACTACTACCACTAGTCCGGAACGGTTGTACCACTCGGAATTTATCCACCACCCGTGCTTGGCCCTTGCGGTTGCACCGATACAACCACCGCCTCAACTACCACTATTGGGGTGATCCCTGCGTGTTGCGAAGCGGTTGTTAGGCGGTGGTGGAGCGATTGTTCCGATTGATCTTGTCAACCGGTACTACTGGCCACTCCACCGGTTGTACCGCTAGGTAGGGTTTCTGCATGGTACCCCATGTTTTCCTGTTGTACTGGTACTTATAGTGGTTGTACCGTTGCAGTGTAAAAACCGCTGTAATGGTTGGATTTGGGGAACACTATTTAAGGGGGTGGTTCTTCCACCTTCCTCCTAGCCTCATGCCCCTCTCTCTCCTCCATTAATGCACTTCAATCCCTCTTGCCCGATCTCTCTCCCTAGCAACTCAAACATGTTGGTTTGCTAGGGATTGAAGGAGGAGACCTAGATCTACACTTCCACCAAAGGAAATTTGATTCCCCTTACTTTCTTGTGTGGATTTTGTTATTCTTGGGTGTTTGGGCACCCTAGACAGAAAAGGTCACCTCAGAGCCACATTCCATTGTGGTGAAGCTCCATGGTGGTGTTGGGAGCCTCCAATTCGGTTGTGAAGAGAGCATCAACCTTGTTTGTAAAGGTCCGGTTGCTGCCTTCAAGGTCACCACTGGTGGAATCACGACATCTTGCATTGTGTGAGGGCATGAGGAGAATACGGTGGCCCTAGTGGCTTCTTGGGGAGCATTGTGCCTCCACACCGCTCCAAACGGAGATGTACTTCCCCTCAAAGGGAAAGAACTTCAGTAACACATACTCGTCTTCACCGGCCCCACTTGTGGTTACTTCCTACCTTTACTTTGTGCAAGTTTAATTTGTGTTGTATCCTTTGCTTGTTTCTGTTGTTGTGGTTGCTAGTATCATATAGGTTGCCAACTTAGTTGCATATCTAGACAACCTATTTGTTGCTAAACCTAATTTGTTAAGAAAAGCTAAAAATTGGTAGTTACCTATCCACCCCCCTCAAGTCAACCATATCGATCCTTTCAATGTGCCATCTGAAAGAAACCACCGGACACTGCCACTCCAACTCCACCCTACTTCCGCCTGAGGGGACCCCAACCCTCTCGCTCCAGACCGAGGAGCACCGACCCTGCTGGCAAGCAGAATGGACAAAGAGAAGACTCTATCACTTGTAAAACATAGGTGGAAAATAAACCACAAGCTATTAGAACCGAGGCGTTGCCGATTGGAGCTTTAACCAACTTGAACACACCATCGAGGCCGAAAGACACCTGCACTCACAAGAGATGCCTTCGAGAGTAATGACACAAAGCGTCGATGCCACCGTGTTCGCTGAGTAGACCTCGGTTTTCACCCCGAGTGTTGGCGAGGGGAGAGGCAAGGCGCGACCCCATGAGGAACGCAACACCTACATGCACCCGTCGAGGCGCTAAGCTTTCGCTAACCCCCTTTCGCTGAGCTTTTGTTAATCAAGCACTTGAAAAATGTTAAATGTGTATAGAAAAATGTTGACCATGTATTTAGAAAATATTAATCTTGCATTTGAAAAATGTCAAATGTGCGTAGAAAAAACATTGACCTTGTATTGAACAATGTTAATCTTGTATTGAAAAATGTTAATCAAGTATTTTTGAAAATGTTAAATATGTATAGAAAAAAATGTTGATCATGTATTCAAAAAATAGGAAACTTGTATTTAAAAAATATTAAACGTGTATTAGAAAAAGGCATATACCAAAAATGCACAATGTGTATGGAAAAAAGTAGACATAAAAAATACTCCTTCCGTCCTACAATATAAGACGGTTTTTGCAAGCTATGTTAGTTAAAAAATGTCTTATTTATGGGTGGAGGGGATATAAGATTTCAAAAACTGTAAAGTATATATTTTAAAATGTTAAACATGTATATAGAAAATAATTCTGATGTACGAAAAATGTTGAGTGTGTACTGAAAACTGAGAAACATAAAAAAATGAAAAGGAGGTAGAGAAACCAAGGAAAATCAAGAAACAAAAAAACTTTAGAAAAGAAGAAAGAAAAGAAAAAAAAACCAATGAATACAAGGATTTTTTTTATGAAAACAACCAAGAAAACAAAGAAAAATATAAGAACCAAAGAAAAATTGTGAAAGAAACAAAAGAAACATCTAAGAACCGTGACAAATGAAGAAAAATGATGAAATAAAAGAAAGAAAAGAAAACCGTAAAGAAAACAAAAATAGAAAGAAAAAAACACAATTGAAATCCCGGGAACGAAAAAAAAACAGCGAATATGGACTGGCCCAGTAGCTACAGATTTTTAGGTCTACATTTTATTTCTAAAAATATTTACCCTATTTGATTAATATTTATGGTTTAACTATAATTGTGCTATTTGTCTCAAGAAAAAATTGTAATTGTTTTGTTCGTATCAAAATTCAGAGAAGGTATATTATAGCTTCCTAACATTATTGGAAGCCTCCATTGTATGTTTGCAAGAGACTAAGATGGCTTTGATCTGCTCGTCGGTTGTCCTTGAGGCGCTCGGCTCCGAGTTTGATGAGTACGTGCACTTGCCGGTGGATGACACCCGTGGCGGTATTCTGCTGGCGTGGAAAAGCCGATTGGTGACCATTGCTAACCCCGAGTTCAGTACACACACGTTGTCGGCCTAGGTCGCTCCCCCTCGAGCCAGGACCTGCCTTGGTGGCTCTCCATCGTGTATGGGCCTCTATCGGATGACGAAAAGATCGAGTTCCTTCATGAACTCCGCGACATGCGCGCCTCTTGCCCGGGGCCATGGATGCTTTGCGGCGACTTCAACCTGATCTACCGCGACAAAGACAAAAATATCAGCAACCTGGACAGACGCATGATGAGGCGATTTACACACTTGCTCAATGACTTGGCGCTCAAAGAGGTCTACCTTAACGGGCGTCGTTACACATGCTCTAGCGAGCGCTCCCCTCCAACTCTGGTCCACCTTGACAGGGTCCTATGCACGACGGACTGGGAGGAACGCCACATCAACTGTCACCTCCGATGCCTCGCCTCGGTGGTCTCCGACCATAGCCCGCTGCTCCTGGATTGCTCTCTGTAGCCGCCGAGCCACTGGCGACTCCACTTTGAGGACTTCTGGGTGTGCCTAGATGGGTTCCAAGATGTCGTCGTGGAAGCCTGGCTTTCCGTGGACGACGCTGACCCGTTCCGGTGGCTCGTGCGGCGCCTCCAAGCCACGGCTCGTAAGCTGACCAGCTGGAGCGCGTGCACGGTTGGCAACGTCCGGCACAAGCTGGCTCTTTCCCATGAGCTGCTGCTTCGGTTTGACAAGGCCTAGGAAGACAGGACGCTTTTAGCTCACGAGGAGTGGCTATGCAAGCAAATCAAGGGCTCCTACCTTGGGCTAGCGTCGCCTGAGCGCACCATCGCCCGACAGCGGGCGCACATCGCAACCCTCAAGGACGGAGACGCAAACACCTCCTTTTTCCACCGGCAATGCTCCTATCGCCACCAGAAGAATCAGGTGCATAGCCTCATTGTCGACAAGTGCACGCTCACCGACCACGCCAACATGGCCTCTGCCGCCTTCACGCACTTCGACAAGCTGCTAGGTGAGGGAGTCCTGGATTAAGGGGTCCTCGGGCGTCTGGGCTATGTGACATGGGCTGGACTAATGGGCCAGGAAGATACAAGACAGAAGACTTCTTCCCGTGTCCGGATGGGACTCTCCTTTACGTGGAAGGTAAGCTTGGATTTCAGATATGAAGATTCCTTCCTTTGTAAACCGACTCTGTACAACCCTAGGTCCCTCCGGTGTCTATATAAACCGAAGGGTTTCGTCCGTAGAGGCAATCATAATCATACTGGCTAGACATCTAGGGTTTAGTCATTACGATCTCGAGGTAGATCAACTCTTGTAAACCCCATATTCATCCAAGATAATCAAGCAGGAAGTAGGGTATTACCTCCATCAAGAGGGCCCGAACCAGGGTAAACATCGTGTCCCTGTCTCCTGTTACCTTCGATCCTCAGACGCACAGTTCGGGACCCCCTACCTGAGATCTGCCGGTTTTGACACCGACATTGGTGCTTTCAATTAGAGTTCCACTGTGCGGTCGACAGAAGGCTCGGTGGCTCCATCAATCATCAACGACAATGCTGCCCTAGGGGAGGTCTTCCTCCCTGGCCAGATCTTATGCCCGGCAGCTTCGCACTGCAAGCCAATTCGCTTGACCATCTAGAGCAGATCGACAGCTACGCCCTAGGTCACCAGATTAGTTTTGGAAATCTGGATTATGTCACTGATGTCCGAGGAGATTTGATCTTCCAAGGGTTCGCGACCCCAACCTCCGCTCTGGCATTAGATCCAGAGCGTGTCGCCAGATCCTAAGACGGGATGTCCGAGCCCGTAGGACTCTCTGCGGCTATTGAGCCTAGTACGGGAGAGACGGAGGAAGTAGTGTCACCGGCAATCATCATGAAGCCGGACTCTTCTCCAAACACTGGCTCCAGACCCTCGGAGTCAGCATCGTGTGAGCTCGGCCAAGGAGTTTCCTTCCCGCCGGACTCCACGGACTCTCTTCTCCCTGGCCAAACCTCGCCTTTAAGCGAGGCTTTGGACTTAATGCGATCCCTCGTCATTACAGAGGGGGAACGTTCGAACTACGCCCAGCCCGGACTAGGGGCTGAGAGCGGGGAATTTTACGTCCCACCCACCACCCACTTCATAGCCACTGTCGAGGACCTAACCGACATGCTTGACCGTAACTCCGAAGACATCAATGGTATGGACGTTGATGCCAGAGACGAACAAAGCCAAAACCCGCCGCATACCGGACGCTGGGCGGCCACCTCCACATACGACGTATACATGGTGGATACGCCAAAAGAGGATGGCGATGAAGGCAGTAAGGATCCAATCAAGGACAATAACACTGATAAACCACCAAAGCGGCGCCGTTCAAAATCACGCCGCAACAAAGAAAGCAATATCGGCAATGGAGACGATAACACTCCGGAGAATGCCGAAGACCCAGACGCCCCCGTCGAACTAACATCCGAACAGGACGATAGGGAGGAGGGCCAGGGTAACCCTGACGAGCCAGTGGGACACGAGGACTCGGAGGATAGCAATTATATGCCACCCTACAAAGACGAAATAAGCCTCGGCAACGAAGACTTCATCATGCCAGAGGAACCCCTTGAGCAAGAACGCTTTAAGCAACAACTCATCGCAACCGCGAGGAGCCTGAAAAGGAAGCAGCAATGGCTTCAAGCCGAACAGGATACACTCAACGACAGATGGACTAATGTCCTGGCAGCCGAGGAATACGGCCTCGCACGACCAACCAAAAGCTACCCAAAGCGCAAGTTGTTACCCCAATTTGATGTTGAGGCGCGGGAGCCCCTAACATCAGCATGTAACGCAGCCGATAAGCCAGACTTGCCACCGCGTGGCCGAGACAGAACGGCTAACCAAGCCAAACACCAGCCCACATTTCCCCGCCGTAAAGGCAGGGAGACAGTAGCCCAAGATTACACCTACGACCTACGGCAGGACCTGGACACTAGGGCAGGCCTAGCCAGATCAATCTACGGGTCAAGGGGACGTGCCCCAACATGAGAGGACGGGTATCAGGCCCGGCGTGTTTTCAACACAACCTCACTCGGGGTGAAAACCGCATAGGGACGTCCGCCAAACTCCGTCGCGACATCGCCCGCTATAGAGGCGCCGCACACCCCCTATGCTTCACCGAGGAAGTAATGGAGCACGAATTCCCAGAAGGGTTTAAACCTATGAATATCGAATCATATGATGGAATAACCGATCCCACAGTATGGGTTGAGGATTTTCTTCTCCATATCCACATGGCCCGCGGTGATGATCTCCATGCCATCAAATACCTCCCACTAAAATTAAAGGGACCAGCCCGGCACTGGCTAAACAGCCTTCCAGAGAACTCCATTGGCAACTGGGAAGACTTGGAAGACGCCTTTCGTGACAACTTCCAACGTACATATGTCCGGCCTCCAGGCGCCGATGACCTCAGTCACATCATCCGGCAGCCCGGAGAGTCAGCCAGGAAACTCTGGACTAGGTTCCTAATTAAAAAGAACCAAATTGTCGACTGTCCAGACGCTGAAGCCCTCGCGGCCTTTAAACATAGTGTCCGAGATGAGTGGCTTGCCCATCACCTCGGCCAAGAAAAACCTAAGTCCATGGCAGCCCTTACTGCACTGATGACCCGCTTTTGTGCGGGAGAAGATAGCTGGCTTGCTCCTAGAAGAAATAGCACCAGCAATCCTGGCACTTCCGAAGCCAGAGACGGCAATGGCAAGCCATGACGCAATAAAAACAAGCGTCGAAACAATAATGCAGGAACCCATACACGACGGTCAATGCCAGATTCAGTGGCCCCAAATCCGGTCAGCGGAAGAAGCCATTCAAGGCAAACAGAGATGGTCCATCCAGTTTAGACAAGATACTAGATCGGCCCTATCAGATTTATGGCAGCCCTAACAAACCCGCCAACCATACCAACAGAAATTGCTGGGTTTTCAAACAAGCCGGCAAGCTCAATGCTGAAAACAAAGGGAAGGGGTCGCCCAGTGACAGCAAAGACGAAGAGACTCGCCAACCGAACATCGGGGGACAGAAGCAATTTCCCCCCGAAGTAAAAACAGTAAACATGATATATGTGACGCATATCCCTACAAGGGAGCGCAAGCACGCACTACGAGACGTCTATGCCATAAGGCCAGTCGCCCCAAAATTTAACCCATGGGCGGCCTGCTCGATCACTTTTGATCTCAAGGACCAGCCAACCAGTATCCGTCACGGAGGTTCAGCAGCTCTGGTCCTCGATCCAATGATCAATGGATTCTATCTCATGCGAGTCCTTATGGACGGTGGCAGTAGTCTTAATTTACTCTACTAAGACACTGTCCGCAAGATGGGCATTGATCCCTCAAGGATCAAGCCCACCACAACTACCTTCAAGGGAGTAATACCTGGCGTCGAAGCTCACTGCACGGGCTCAATCACATTGGAAGTTGTCTTCGGTTCGTCGGACAACTTTCGAAGCAAAGACTTGATCTTCAATATTGTCACGTTCTGCAGTGGCTACCATGCACTGCTCGGGCAGACCGCTTTTGCTTGTTTCAATGTGGTCCCACATTACGCCTATCTAAAACTTAAGATGCCCGGTGTTGGTGTCAAAACTGGTGGGTCTCGGGTAGGGGGTCCCGAACTGTGCGTCTAAGGTCAATGGTAACAGGAGACAGGGGACGTGATGTTTACCCAGGTTCGGGCCCTCTCTATGGAGGTAATACCCTACTTCCTGCTTGATTGATCTTGATGAATATGAGTATTACAAGAGTTGATCTACCACGAGATCGTGATGGCTAAAACCCTAGAAGTCTAGCCTGTATTACTATGATTATGATTATGCGCCCCTACGGACCTAGCCCTCCGGTTTATAGACACCGGAGGGGACTAGGGTTACACAAAGTCGGTTACAGAGAAAGGAATCTTCATATTTGGTCGCCAAGCTTGCCTTCCACGCCAATGAGAGTCCCATCCGGACACGGGTAGAGTCTTCGGTCTTTCTATCAACACAACCCATCAGTCCGGCCCATGGCTAACAGGCCTGACGCCCGAGGACCCCTTAGTCCAGGACTCCCTCAGTAGCCCCCGAACCAGACTTCAATGACGAGGTTGTAACGCCCATGATGCGGCTATATCTCCCACGTGTCGAGGCACGACTTAGAGGCATAACCGCATTGTGGGCGTTACAAGTTGGTAATCAGAGCCATCCCCGACTTAGGAGCCCCCTGCTTGATCGAATCGTTGGCGTTGTTGAGTCTAGAACAAAAATGTTTTGAGTCTTAGGATTATATATATCGGAGAGTAGGATTCTTTTTACTCCTCGGTCCCTTCGTCGCTCTGGTGAGGCCTCCTGACGTAGAAGTTTTGACTCTGCTCTCCTCAAATTTCACTAAAAAAATTTAGGATCACGCGGGTATCTTGGAATCGTTCCGATGGTTTTGTGACGAGAACATTGTTCTTGGTGCCTCCTGACATTTAGGGGTTGTGGCAGTGTCCCGGGGAGTTGAGCTCCAAGGTGTTGTCGTCACAATTTTATCGTTGCAGTTCTGGAATACCCGAGTTTCGCCGACATCGAAAATCTCTTTTATGCAGTTGTTGGTGAGATCACCTCGACGCCACCCAGTACTGGGGCGGGAGTTCGGGAGTATTGCCATAACTCGTATAACGGATGCTTTTCGAAGGTTGAGGTACACGATTTCCGAAGGTTTCTTGGTTATGTGTTGACGGATGGATACAGCTGGATCTAGGGATTGCTAGTTTGGGTGATATATTTTGTGTCCCCTGTATCCCCAACACCAGATTGCATAAACAGAAAGTTTCGGGAGTTTATAGGTGGGATTCATGTAGCTCTTAGCATTTCTTCCTGCAGATATTTGGTTTGTGATTGGGTAATCCTTACCACTTATTTGTTCCACTCGTACCTTGTTATTTTATTCATCAATCTCTATCAAGTGGCTTCTCACCTTATGGAAGTGTGATGATTTACTATGGAATTCATTCGTTCATCCTCGTTCGAATGTTTATTGTGAAGACTATATGTTGCAATTTCTATCCGATGATTCTACTTGTCTATTTGTCTATCAAGATGCTAACGGATGTCACCCTCTTCAGGATGGCTCCGCCAACGCGTCAGAATCCAGAACGCAATGAGGGGAGTTAGGCGAACCCTCCGCCACCACCTCCACCTCCGGAGGCATGGCAAGCTATCATGGCAGCCACCAACGCCAATGCTCAGATGATTTTGCAACTCTTGCAAGAACGCACCCAGGGGCAAGGCAATCAAGGCCAAGGCAACAATCAGCCTCACTTCGCTACCCTCAACCAGTCCCTCGCAAATCAGCCGAAGTCTTTCAGCTGCTGTGCCGAGGCCACAGATGCCGATGATTGGCTCATGGACATCAACAAGCATTTTGAATGTAGCAATGTCAGGCCTGAGGACTTTGTCAAGTTCGCTTCTTTTCAACTCAAGGATCAAGCTGCCGAGTGGTATCAACAATATAAGGATTCCAGAGGAGGTCGTGTGATTACCTGGGATGAGTTCCGCCGAGACTTCAAAGCTCACCACATTCCACAAAGTGTTGTTGAGAGTAAGCGTGAGGAGTTCCGCAATCTCAAGCAAGGCAGCATGTCCGTGTATCAATATAATACTCAGTTTCAGAAACTCGCTCGCTTTGCTAAGCAAGACGTTCCTGATGAAAGGAGCATGATCTACCAATTCAGAGGTGGCCTCAGAGAAGATCTGCAATTACCTCTCGTGCTTTTTGAGCCGACCAAGTATGATGATTTCTACAATATGGCACTGAAGCAAGAGGCTGCTCAGCTCAAGTGTGAGGCTTCTAAGAAGAGAGTCAGGGACGCAGTTCAGTCTTCTTCTTCCTCACTAGTGGCTGCTAAGCAACAGAAGTTCTGGTTGCCTCCTCCTCCTCCGTTTCGTTAGCCTTTCCAGCAGAAGAACAAAGGTGGCCATGGATCTTCCCACCCACCCAACCCTGGCTATCAGAACAAGTCTCAGAATCAAGCTCCAAAGTCGAATGCTCCTTATCATCGTCCGCTCTCAAAGGTGACTTGCAACAAGTGTCAGCAGAAAGGTCACTATGCTAACAAGTGCTTCAACCAAAGGCGTCTTCCGCCTCCTCCTCCTGTGAGATCTTCCAGCAATGCAGTTGTCAAGCATAATCCCAAGTCTGCAAAGGTGAACATGATGAATGCAGCTCAAGCGGAGGAATCTACTGATGTGATAATGGGTAATCTCTCAGTTAATGATATTCCTTCAAAAGTTCTTTTTGATACTGGTGCATCGCTTTCTTTCATCTCTAGACCTTTTGCATCCAAGCATGAGTTGGTTTTTCAAGATTTTCCTAGACCGTTATGAGTTGTCTCTCCGGGTAATTCATGAACGCAAGCTCCATGGTTCCGGATGTTTCCATCAAGATGGGCAACTATAAATTTCTGTCTTCTCCAATTGTTCTTGGTGACTCGGATATTGATCTAATTCTCAGGATGGACTGGCTTTCTAAGCACAAGGCTCAACTTGATTGTGCTGCCAGGGAAATTCAATTGACACACTCTTCTGAGGATGTTATCATCTATGCCGCTCGTGATGAAACTATTCGGTTGTTTTCTCTCAATGAGAAGGGCGAGTTGAATGCTATTTCTCAAATTCCAGTCATTTGTGAGTACCAAGATGTCTTTCGAGAAGAGCTTCCGGGTATGCCTCCACACCGGCCAGTCGAGTTCGTTATCGATCTTGAGCCCGGCACTGAACCCGTCTGCAAGCGTCCATACAAGCTTGGACCCAAGGAGCTGAAAGAATTGAAGAAACAGCTCGATGAACAAGAGGTCTGGGGCTGATCAGACCGAGTTCATCTCCATGGGGTTGTGGTGTTCTTTTTGTCCAGAAGAAGGATGGCATGGACCGACTTTGTGTCGACTACCGTCCATTGAACAAGAAGACAATCAAGAACAAGTATCCACTTCCCAACATCAATGAGCTATTCGAGAAACTCAAAGGTGCTAAAGTATTCTCCAAGCTTGACCTTCGTATGGGTTATCATCAGATTTGCATTCGTGAAGAAGATATTCCCAGGATAGCATTCAGAACAAGCTTTGGTTCTTATGAATATACTGTCATGTCTTTCGGCCTTTTCAATGCTCCTCCAACATTCTCTCGAATGATGAATTTCATCTTCAACCCCTATACCAATGAATTCGTCCTGGTGTATCTCGATGATATCTTGGTCTTCTCCAAGAATAAGAAGGATCATGCCAAACATTTGCGATTGGTGCTCGATAAGCTCAGAGAGTATCAATTCTATGCGAAGTTTTCCAAATGTGAGTTTTGGCTCGATGAAGTTCTTTACCTTGGTCATATCATCTCTGCCAAGGGCATCGCTATCAATCCCGAGAAGGTGTCTGCAATTGTGAATTGGGAACCTCCTCAGAATGTCAAGCAGCTTCGCAGTTTTCTTGGTCTTGCAAGCTATTGCCGAAGATTCGTTGAGAATTTCTCTAAGATTGCAAAGCCTCTTTCCAACCTCCTCCAGAAGCATGTGAAGTATGTCTGGACTCCTGAGTGTGACGTTGCTTTCAACACTCTCAAAGAGAAACTCGTCACAACTCCTGTCTTAACTCCTCCCGACGAATCCAAGCCATTCGAAGTTTTCTGTGATGCTTCTCTTCAATGTCTCGGTGCTGTGTTAATGCAAGAGAAGAAAGTTGTGGCCTATACCTCTCGTCAGTTGAAGCCCAACAAAAAGAACTACCCCACTCACGATCTTGAGTTGGCGGCAGTTGTCCATGCATTAATAACATGGAGACATCTCTTGTTGGGAAGAAAAGTGGACATATTCACCGATCACAAGAGTCTCAAGTACATCTTCACTCAGCCCAACCTCAACCTCAGGCAAACTCGATGGGTCGAAATGATTCAAGAGTACAATCCGAGTATTGAATATACTCCAGGCAAAGCTAATGTCATTGCAGATGCTTTGAGCAGGAAGGCTTATTGCAACAGCTTAATTCTCAAGCCATTCCAACCGGATCTTTGTGAAGCTTTCCGCAAGCTGAATCTCCAAGTTGTTCCTCAAGGCTTTCTTGCCAACCTCATAGTCTCTCCTACTTTGGAAGATCAAATTCGTGAGGCACAACTTCTTGATGCCATGGTGAAGAAAGTGAAACGTGGTATTGAGAAGGGTCTTTCCAAATACAAGTGCTATCGCATTGATGACAGAGACACTTTGTTCCTTGAGGACCGGATTGTGGTTCCTAAAGGTGATCTAAGGAAAGTCATTATGAACGAGGCGCACAATTCTCTTCTTTCCATTCATCCTGGAAATACGAAGATGTACCATGACCTCAAGCAGTCATATTGGTGGACTCGAATGAAGCGAGAAATCGCTCAATTCTTGAACGAATGTGATGTCTGTCGAAGGGTGAAAGCAGAACACCAACGACCAGCTGGTCTCCTCCAACCTCTTGCTATCCCAGAATGGAAGTTTGATCATATCAAAATGGACTTCGTGACTGGATTTCCCAAGTCCAAGCACGGAAATGATGCTATCTTCGTTGTCATCGACAAGCTTACTAAAGTGGCTCATTTCCTTCCAATCAAAGAATCTATCACAGCAGCTCAGTAGGCAGAGCTATACACCTCCAAAATTGTCTCCTTGCACGGCATTCCACAATTGATATCTTCAGATCGTGTAAGCATCTTCACTTCTAAGTTCTGGGACTCCTTTCAGAAGGCCATGGGCACCAACATTCGCTTCAGCACAGCTTTCCATCCTCAAACTAGTGGCCAAGTCAAGCGAGTCAATCAAATCCTTGAAGATATGCTCAGGGCTTGTGTCATTTCCTTTGGCATGAAATGGGAAGATTGTCTTCCATATGCCGAATTCTCCTACAACAACAGCTTCCAAGCGAGTTCGGGCAAGGCCCCATTCGAGATTCTCTATGGCAGAAAGTGCCGTACTCCTCTCAATTGTTCAGAGACTGGTGAACGCCAACTTCTTGGCAATGACTTAATCACAGAGGCTGAAGAAATGTGTAAAGTCATTCGTGAAAATCTCAAAGCCGCGCAATCGCGCCAGAAGAGTTACTATGATAGCAAGCACCGTGATTTGGCTTTCGAGATCGGAGACCATGTCTACCTCCGCGTCTCTCCAATGAAAGGCACTCGTCGCTTCGGTATCAAAGGGAAGCTTGCCCCTAGATACGTGGGTCCTTTCAAGATCATTGGCAAAAGAGGCGACCTCGCCTATCAACTTGAGCTTCCCTCCAACTTCGCGAACGTGCACGATGTGTTCCATGTGTCACAGCTTCGCAAGTGCTTCAAGACGCCTGAGCGCACCATCAACTTCGAAGAGATTGATCTCCAAGAAGATCTGTCTTATCATGAGCACCCCGTTGCTATTCTTGAAGAAACAGAGCGCAAGACTCGCAACAAGTCAATCAAATTCCTGAAAGTGAAGTGGTCGCACCATTCCGACCGAGAAGCCACCTGGGAACGCGAGGACCACCTCCGTTCCGAAAATATCCGGAGTTCTTTCAGTCCTAGATCTCGGGACGAGATCCTCTCGTAGTGGTGGAGTGTTGTAACACCCCGGATGTAACTTTCCATATTTGCAACTCCAAATCTTGCCATTTTTGGCTATGTGTTATGATATTCCCTTCGTGGTCGGGTTTTGTCTCTCGTTTTGCATTTTGTTCATGTCATGCATCTCATATCATGTCATCATGTGCATCTCATTTGCATACGTGTTCGTCTCAGGCATCCGAGCATTTTCCCCGTTGTCCGTTTTGCAATCCGACACTCCCACATGCACCGGCGCACCCCTCTCGTTTCTTTTCATGAGTGGGTGTTAAACATTCTCAGAATGGACCGAGGTTTGTCAAGTGGCCTTGGTACACCACCGGTAGACCACCTGTCAAGTTTCGTTCCATTTGGAGGTCGTTTGATGCTCCAACGGTTAACCGGGTAACCGCAAAGTCCTTTTGTGTGTTGTAGCAAACCCCCCTCCAAACAGCCCAACAACCCATCTAAATCACCTCCACTCTCGGTCGTTCGATCACGATCGTGTGGGCAAAAGCCGCACTCCATTTGGAGTCTCCTAGCTCCCTCTACCTATAAATATGTGCATCTCTCCCGAATTCCGGGTCCAAACCCTAGCCTTCATCCTCCGCGCGCCGCCGGACACGTCCGGTCCGGACGGACGCATCGCCGCCGCCGCCCCGGGGCAATCGGGAGCCGCCACGTGGCCCCCGCGCCGCTGCCGGCCCGCTCGGCCCGCACGGGCCCCCCGAGCCCGTCTCCTCCGCCCCCGCGCCCAAGCGCGCCCGCGTCCCCGAGCCCCGCGCCGCCGCCGTTCCCGCGTCGCCGCGCCGTCGCCGACCACCGCCGCCGCCGTCTGCCCCGCCGTCGAGCTCGCCCAGCGCCGCCCGCGTCCCCCGCGCGCTCGCCCGCCGGCGCCGCGCTCCTCCCTCGCCCGGCCGCCGTCAGCGCCCGTCGCCTCCCCGACCCCGGCGAGCTCCTCCACCTCCGGCGAGCGCCAGCCCCGCCTCGGCTTCCGTGAAGAACCCTAGATCTGGAGAGGTTGACTTCCCCCCCCCCCTCGTTTTCTGCCAAGTCCTCGAAATTATTGCATTATGTGATCATGTTCATCGCATCATATCTCATTACATACTGCTCCGTTTTGCGTGCATGATATATCGACATGTTCGTCTGGAGAGGCTCTTCATTTTGTTCCATTGTTCCATGCTCATTTGAGTTCATCTTGAGGCCCAAATCTCTGGTGCAAGAGTGCTATATGATGTTTACTGCTGTTATTTATCAGAACTTGGTGATTTATTATTTTTGCTACAGTTGATGTGTGCATCTTATGGACATGAGCTCTACAGGTGTTTTGATCTATGCCATGCCATCTTTACAGCGGTGTATGCCATGTATTTTTGTGATCTATGTGGTGACTAAAACAAGCATGCAAACTAGGCTTCGTGATGTTTCTGTTTTTCAGAGACTTAGGATTTTGCCAAGTCTGTGACTGCTGTTATTATGTTGCCATGTATCCATGTGTCTACAGAGAGACCCATGCTTCTTTTGGGCATATTCAGTAAGGATGTTTTGTAGATATAGTTGTGCTCTATACATACATGCCCCTGTTTGCAATTATGGAGTGTCCTAGCATATCTTAATCTTGCTCTACTTTTGCTATAAAATGTTTCTGGCAGAGTGTTACATGATATTCAATTTTGCCAAGGTTGTTCTAGTTGATCCTTTCATGCAATGTATTTTCTCTTGCCATGGTTAGCTTCATAAACATGCCATCTTGCTGTAGGTATGCATGTTTTGTCATGCATTGCTTTGTGATGAGTGAATCAAGCTCACCAAGATGCCTTCATAATTCTGTTAATGCCATGTTCTGTTTTCTGCCAAGTCTGAAACCTGTTAACGAAACTTGCTATGTTTACATGGGTGCCATCATTTCTTCTGATCCTTTTTGACTTATGGTCATTAAGGGCTTTTTGTTCTATGCATTTAGTAGTTTCATTCCATGCCTTGTTTTTCTGTGTTAAGTTCCTGTAGCATGTCGATTGCTTGCTCTGAACATTGCTACCTGATACTGTTTCAGCCATGTCCAGTAATTTCACTGTCTGTGAACCTGATATCTTTTGCACTTTTGCCATGCTTGTTTAAGCCTGTTATGGTGTGATCTAGACATAGCTCCGTGTTCATCTTTTGTCAAGCATCTCCTGTAGATTACTTCCATATGCTTTGTTGCTATGTTGGGGTGTTGTAGCATAGTTACTTGTTGAATTCTAAGTGCTACCATGCTGTTAATCGCAGAATCGTGTCATCCTTGTTTTGCTTGCCATTTGCAAACCGTGCATCCGTTTTCGGTGATCTTTATATCGTTTTCGACCGAAATCATCTCATCTTTCCAGTGGGATACTTGGATTGCCAAGTTACTGCCTTGTTCATCCTTTTTCTCCCGGAGCACGCATATGCATCGCATACCACATCTCGCATATCATGCATGTTTTGCATCATGTTGCTTGTGCATGTCCCGTGATTGATTGTGGTTCCGTTGCTTGTGTTCTTGCTGTGGGTAGAGCCGGGAGACGAGTTCATGAATGAGGAACCTGTTGAGTACGCTTACGAGGATCAAGCCTTCGACAACTCTGAGAACCTTGCAGACAAGATGACCATACCCTCGATATCACTTCTATCTTTGCTTTGCTAGTTGTTCGTTCTATTGCTATGCTGCGCTACCTACCACTTGCTATATCATGCCTCCCATATTGCCATGTCAAGCCTCTAACCATCCTTTCCTAGCAAACCGTTGTTTGGCTAAGTTACCGCTTTTGCTCAGCCCTTCTTATAGCGTTGCTAGTTGCAGGTGAAGTTGAAGTTGGTTCCATGTTGGAACATGGATATTTTGGAATATCACAATATCTCTTATTTATTTAATGCATCTATATATTTGGTAAAGGGTGGAAGGCTCGGCCTTATGCCTGCTGTTTTGTTCCACTTTTGCCGCCCTAGTTTCCGTCATACCGGTATTATGTTCCTTGAGTTTGCGTTCCTTACGCGGTTGGGTGATTTATGGGACCCCCTTGACAGTTCGCCTTGAATAAAACTCCTCCAGCAAGGCCCAACCTTGGTTTTACCATTTGCCACCTAAGCCTTTTCCCTGGGGTTTTCGCGAGCCCGAGGGTCATCTTTATATTAAACCCCCGGACCAGCGCTCCTTCGAGTGCTGGCCCAAACCGAGCGATGTCCGGTGCCCCTGGGCAACCAGGGTCTATGCCAACCCGACGTATGGCTCATCCGGTGTGCCCTGAGAACGAGATATGTGCAGCTCCTATCGGGATTTGTCGGCACATTCGGGCGGCTTTGCTGGTCTTGTTTTACCATTGTCGAAATGTCTTGTAAACCGGGATTCCGAGACTGATCGGGTCTTTCCGGGAGAAGGTTTTGTTGGAAATATACCCTAGAGGCAATAATAAAATGGTTATTATTGTATTTCCTTGTTCATGATAATTGTCTATTGTTCATGCTATAATTGTATTAACTGGAAACCGTAATACATGTGTGAATACATAGACCACAACATGTCCCTAGTAAGCCTCTAGTTGACTAGCTCGTTGATCAATAGATGGTTATGGTTTCCTGACCATGGACATTGGATGTCATTGATAACGGGATCACATTATTAGGAGAATGATGTGATGGACAAGACCCAATCCTAAGCATAGCACAAGATCGTGTAGTTCGTTTGCTAAGAGCTTTTCTCATGTCAAGTATCGTTTCCTTAGACCATGAGATTGTGCAACTCCCGGATACCGTAGGAATGCTTTGGGTGTACCAAACGTCACAACATAACTGGGTGGCTATAAAGGTGCACTACAGGTATCTCCGAAAGTGTCTGTTGGGTTGGCACGAATCGAGACTGGGATTTGTCACTCCGTATGACGGAGAGGTATCTCTGGGCCCACTCGGTAATGCATCATCATAATGAGCTCAATGTGACTAAGGAGTTAGCCACGGGATCATGCGTTATGGAACGAGTAAAGAGACTTGCCGGTAACGAGATTGAATGAGGTATTGGGATACCGACGATCGAATCTCGGGCAAGTAACATACCGATGGACAAAGGGAATTGTATACGGGATTGATTGAATCCCCGACATCGTGGTTCATCCGATGAGATATCGTGGAACATGTGGGAGCCAATATGGGTATCCAGATCCCGCTATTGGTTATTGGCCGAAGAGGTGTCTCGGTCATGTCTGCATGGTTCCCGAACCCGTAGGGTCTACACACTTAAGGTTCGGTGACACTAGAGTTGTTATGGGAAATAGTATGTGGTTACCGAAGGTTGTTCGGAGTCCCGGATGAGATCCCGGACATCACGAGGAGTTCCGAAATGGTCCGGCGGTGAAGATCGATATATTGGATGAAGGGTATTGGAGTCCGGAAGTATTCCGGGGGTACCAGGCTATGGCCAGCATGACCGAAAGGTGTTTCGGGAGCCCCGGCAAGTGTTGGAGGGCCTCATGGGCCAAAGGGGAAGGGGCAAACCAGCCCACTAAGGGGTGGTGCGCCCCCCACACCCTTTCCCACATTACTTGGGGAGGTGGGGCGCTTCCACCTGGCTTGGGAGGCAAGCCTCCACCTGCTTGGCTTGGGGGGCAAGTCTCCCTAGGATTTTCCCTAGGGAGATCCAATCTGCTTGGCCGCCGCCCCCTAGGGGAAACCCTAGGGCGCCTCCCCCTCTCCCCTTGCCCCTATATATAGTGGAGGGGTGGGAGGGCAGCCGCACCTCTTCCCTAGCGCAGCCCTCCCTCCTCATACACCTCCTCCTCCTCCTCCTCCGTAGTGCTTAGCGAAGCTCTGCCGGAGAACCACGAGCTCCATTGCCACCACGCCGTCGTGCTGCTGGAGTTCTCCCTCAACTTCTCCTCTCCCCTTGCTGGATCAAGAAGGAGGAAACGTCCCCGGGCTGTACGTGTGTTGAACGCGGAGGCGCCGTCCGTTCGGCGCTAGGTCGGATCTTCCATGATTTGAATCGCTACGAGTACGACTCCATCAACCGCGTTCTTGTAACGCTTCCGCTTAGCGATCTTCAAGGGTATAAAGATGCACTCCCTCTCTCTCGTTGCTAGCATCTCCTTGATTGATCTTGGTGACACGTAGGAAAATTTTGAATTATTGCTACGTTACCCATCAGTGGCATCATGAGCTAGGTTTATGCGTAGATTCTATGCACGAGTAGAACACAAAGTAGTTGTGGGCGATGATTTGTCCAATTTGCTTGCAGTTACTAGTCTTATCTTGATTCAGCGGCATTGTGGGATGAAGCGGCCCGGACCGACCTTACACGTACACTTACGTGAGACAGGTTCCACCGACTGACATGCACTTGATGCATAAGGTGGCTAGCGGGTGTCTGTCTCTCCCACTTTAGTCGGATCGGATTCGATGAAGAGGGTCCTTATGAAGGGTAAATAGAAATTGGCATATCACCGTTGTGGCTTTTGCGTAGGTAAGAAACGTTCTTGCTAGAAACCCATAGCAGCCACGTAAAACATGCAACAACAATTAGAGGACGTCTAACTTGTTTTTGCAGGGTATGCTATGTGATGTGATATGGCCAAAAGGATGTGATGAATGATATATGTGATGTATGAAATTGATCATGTTCTTGTAATAGGAATCACGACTTGCATGTCGATGAGTATGACAACCGGCAGGAGCCATAGGAGTTGTCTTAATTTATTGTATGACCTGTGTGTCAATGAAAAACGCTATGTAATTACTTTACTTTATTGCTAACCGTTAGCCATAGTAGTAGAAGTAATAGTTGGCGAGACAACTTCATGAAGACACGATGATGGAGATCATGATGGGATCATGGTCATGCCAGTGACGAAGGTGATCATGCCGCGCCTCGAAGATGGAGATCAAAGGCGCAAGATGATATTGGCCATATCATGTCACTTTATGATTTGCATGTGATGTTTGTCATGTTTACATCTTATTTGCTTAGAACGACGGTAGCATAAATAAGATGATCCGTCACTAAAATTTCAAGAGATGTGTTCCTCCTAACTGTGCACCGTTACGAAGGTTCGTTGTTTCGAAGCACCATGTGATGATCGGGTGTGATAGATTCTAACGTTCGCATACAACTGGTGTAAGCCAGATTTACACATGCGAAACACTTAGGTTGACTTGACGAGCCTAGCATGTACAGACATGGCCTCGGAACATGGAAGACCGAAAGGTCGAACATGAGTCGTATAGCAGATACGATCAACATGAAGATGTTCACCGATGATGACTAGTCCGTCTCACGTGATGATCGGACACGGCCTAGTTGACTCGGATCATGTATCACTTAGATGACTAGAGGGATGTCTATCTGAGTGGGAGTTCATTAAATTTTTTTCTGATGATGAACTTAATTATCATGAACATAGTCAAAAGGTCTTTGCAAATTATGTCGTAGCTTACGCTTTAGTTCTACTAAGATATGTTCCTAGAGAAAATTTAGTTGAAAGTTGATAGTAGCAATTATGCGGACTGGGTCCGTAAACTGAGGATTGTCCTCATTACTGCACAGAAGGCTTATGTCCTTAATGCACCGCTCGGTGTGCTGAACCTCGAGCGTCGTTTGTGGATGTTGCGAACATCTGACATACACGTTTTGATGACTACGTGATAGTTCAGTGCGTAATGTTAAAACGGTATAGAATTGAGGCACCGAAGACGTTTTTGAAACGTCGCAGAACATATGAGATGTTCCAAAGACTGAAATTGGGATTTCAGACTAGTGCCCATGTCAAGAGGTATGAGACCTCTGACAAGTTTCTTAAGCCTGCAAACTAAGGGAGAAAAGCTCAATCGTTGAGCATGTGCTCAGATTGTCTAAGTACTACAATCACTTGAATCGAGTGGGAGTTAATCTTCCAGATGAGATAGTGATGGTTCTCCATAGTCACTGCCACCAAGCTATTAGAGCTTCGTGATGAACTATAACATATCAGGGATAGACATGATGATCCTTGAGCAACTCGTGATGTTTGACACCGCGAAAGTAGAAATCAAGTAGGAGCATCAATTGTTGATGGTTAGTAAAACCACTAGTTTCAAGAAGGGCACGGGCAACAAGGGATACTTCATGAAACGGCAAATCAGTTGCAGCTCTAGTGAAGAAAGCCAAGGTTGAACCCAAACCCGAGACTAAGTGCTTCTGAGATGAGGGGAACGGTCACTGAAGCAGAACTACCCTAGATACTTCGTAGATGAGAAGGCTGGTAAGGTCGACAGAAGTATATTGGATATACATTATATTAATGTGTACTTTAGTAGTACTCCTAGTAGCACCAGGGTATTAGATACCGGTTCAGTTGCTAAGTGTTAGTAACTCGAAATAAAAGCTGCGGAATAAACGGAGACTAGCTAAAAGTGAGATGACGATATGTGTTGGAAGTGTTTCCAAGGTTGATGTGATCAAGCATCGCATGCTCCCTCTACCATCGAGATTGGTGTTAAACCTAAATAATTGTTATTTGGTGTTTACGTTGAGCATAGACATGATTGGATTATGTTTTCATTTAAGAAGAATAATGGTTACTCTTTTTATTTGAATAATACCTTCCATGGTCTTGCACCTAAAATGAATGGTTTATTGAATCTCGATCGTAGTGATACACATGTTCATGCCAAAAGATATAAGATAGTAATGATAGTACCACATACTTGTGGCACTGCCATTTGAGTCATATTGGTATAAAACGCATGAAGAAGCTCCATGTTGATGGATCTTTGGACTCACTCGTTTTTGAAAAGATTGAGACATGAGAACCATGTCTATTGGTATATATGCATGAAGAAACTCCATGCAGATGGATCGTTTGGACTCACTTGATTTTGAATCACTTGAGATATGCAAATCATACCACATGGGCAAGATGACTGAAAGGCCTCGTTTTCAGTGAGATGGAACAAAAGAGCAACTTATTGGAAGTAATACATTTGATGTGTGCAATCCAATGAGTGCTGAGGCACGCAGTGAATATCGTTATGCTCTTACTTCACAGATGATTTGAGTAGATTCTAAGGATATTTACTTGATGAAACACAAGTCTGAAATATTGAAAGGTTCAAGTAATTTCAGAGTGAAGTTGAAGATCATCGTGACAAGAGGATAAAATGTCTATGATATGATCATAGAGATAAATATCTGAGTTATGAGTTTGGCACAAAATTAAGACATTGTGGAAATTGTTTCACAACTAATACCGCCTAGAACACCATAGTGTGATGGTGTGTCCGAACATCATAACTGCACCCTATTGGATATGGTGCATACCATGATGTCTCTTATCGAATTACCACTATCGTTTATGGGTTAGGCATTAGAGACAACCGCATTCACTTTAAATAGGGCACCACGCAATTCCATTGAGACGACACCGTATGAACTATGGTTTAGAGAAACCTAAGCTGTCGTTTCTTAAAAGTTTAGGGCTGCGACGCTTATGTGAAAAAGTTTCAGGCTGATAAGCTCGAACCCAAAGCGGATAAATGCATCCTCATAGAATACCCAAAACAATTGGGTATACCTCCTATTTCAGATCCGGAAGCAAAAGTGATTGTTTCTAGAAACGGGTCCTTTCTCGAGGAAAAGTTTCTCTCGAAAGAATTGAGTGGGAGGATGGTGGAGACTTGATGAGGTTATTGAACCGTCACTTCAACTAGTGTGTAGTAGGGCACAGGAAGTTGTTCCTGTGGCACCTACACCAATTGAAGTGGAAGCTTATGATAGTGATCATGAAACTTCAGATCAAGTCACTACCAAACCTCTAGGACGACAAGGATGCATGCTACTTCAGAGTGGTACGTAATCCTGTCTTGGAAGTCATGTTGCTAGACAACAATGAACCTACGAGCTATGGAGAAGCGATGGTGGGCCCAAATTCCGACGAATGGCTCGAGGCCATAAAATCCGAGAGAGGATCCATGTATAAAAACAAAGTATAGACTTTGGAAGAACTACTTGATGGTCGTAAGGCTGTTGGGTGCAGATGGATTTTAAAAGGAAGACGGACAATGATGGTAAGTGTCACCATTAAGAAAGCTCGACTTGTCGTTAAGATGTTTTCCGACAAGTTCAAGGAGTTGACTATGATGAGATTTTCTCACTCGCAGCGATGCTAAGAGTCTGTTGGAATTATATTAGCAGTTACTGCATTATTTATGAAATCTTGCAGATAGGATGTCAAAACATTGTTTCCTCGACGATTTTCTTGAGGAAAGGTTGTATGTGATACAACCAGAAGATTTTGTCAATCCTGAAAGATGCTAACAAGTATGCAAAGCTCAAGCAATCCTTCTAAGGACTGGAGTAAGCATCTCAGAGTTGGAATATACGCTTTGATGAGATGATCAAAGATTTTGGGTTTATACAAAGTTTATGAGAAACTTGTATTTCCAAAGAAGTGAGTGGGAGCACTATAGAATTTCTGATGAGTATATGTTGTTAACATATTGTTGATCAGAAATGATGTAGAATTTCTGGAAAGCATCCAGGGTTATTTGAAAAGTGTTTTTCAATGGAAAACCTGGATTAAGCTACTTGATCATTGAGCATCAAGATCTATAAGGATAGATCAAAAACGCTTAATAGTACTTTCAAATGAATACATACCGTGACAAGATTTTGAAGAAGTTCAAAATAGATCAGCAAAGAAGGAGTTCTTGGCTGTGTTACAAGGTGTGAGTATTGAGTAAGACTCAAGACCTGACCACGACAGAAGAGAGAGAAAGGACGAAGGTCGTCCCCTATGCTTTAGATGTAGGCTCTACAGTATGCTATGCTGTGTACCGCACCTGAAGTGTGCCTTGCCATGAGTTAGTCAAGGGGTACAATAGTGATCCAGGAATGGATCACATGACAGCGGCCGAACTTATCCTTAGTATCTAGTGGACTAAGGAATTTTCTCGATTATGGAGGTGGTAAAAGAGTTCATCGTAAAGGGTTACGTCGATGCAAACTTTGACACTAATACGGATGACTCTGAGTAGTAAACCGGATTCGTATAGTAGAGCAGTTATTTGGAATAGCTCCAAGTAGCACGTGTTAGCTGCATCTACAAGATGACATAGATATTTGTAAAGCACACACGGATCTGGAAGGTTCAGACCCGTTGACTAGTAACCTCTCTCACAACCGAGATATGAACAAACCCCATGGGTGTTGGATTCATTACAATCACATAGTGATGTGAACTAGATTATTGACACTAGTGCAAGTGGGAGACTGTTGGAAATATGCCCTAGAGGCAATAATAAAATGGTTATTATTGTATTTCCTTGTTCATGATAATTGTCTATTGTTCATGCTATAATTGTATTAACTGGAAACCGTAATACATGTGTGAATACATAGACCACAACATGTCCCTAGTAAGCCTCTAGTTGACTAGCTCGTTGATCAATAGATAGTTATGGTTTCCTGACCATGGACATTGGATGTCATTGATAATGGGATCACATCATTAGGAGAATGATGTGATGGACAAGACCCAATCCTAAGCATAGCACAAGATCGTGTAGTTCGTTTGCTAAGAGCTTTTCTAATGTCAAGTATCGTTTCCTTAGACCATGAGATTGTGCAACTCCCGGATGCCGTAGGAATGCTTTGGGTGTACCAAATGTCACAACATAACTGGGTGGCTATAAAGGTGCACTACAGGTATCTCCGAAAGTGTCTGTTGGGCTGGCACAAATCGAGACTGGGATTTGTCACTCCGTATGACGGAGAGGTATCTCTGGGCCCACTCGGTAATGCATCATCATAATGAGCTCAATGTGACTAAGGAGTTAGCCACGAGATCATGTGTTACGGAACGAGTAAAGAGACTTGCCGGTAACGAGATTGAACGAGGTATTGGGATACCGACGATCGAATCTCGGGCAAGTAACATACCGATAGACAAAGGGAATTGTATACGGGATTGATTGAATCCCCGACATCGTGGTTCATCCGATGAGATACCGTGGAACATGTGGGAGCCAATATGGGTATCCAGATCCCGCTATTGGTTATTGGCCGAAGAGGTGTCTCGGTCATGTCTGCATGGTTCCCGAACCCGTAGGGTCTACACACTTAAGGTTCGGTGACGCTAGAGTTGTTATGGGAAATAGTATGTGGTTACCGAAGGTTGTTCGGAGTCCCGGATGAGATCCTGGACATCACGAGGAGTTCCGGAATGGTCCGGCGGTGAAGATCGATATATTGGACGAAGGGTATTGGAGTCCGGAAGTATTCCGGGGGTACCAGGCTATGGCCAGCATGACCGAAAGGTGTTTCGGGAGCCCCGGCAAGTGTTGGAGGGCCTCATGGGCCAAAGGGGAAGGGGCAAACCAGCCCACTAAGGGGTGGTGCGCCCCCCCCCCCCCCACACCCTTTCCCACGTTACTTGGGGAGGTGGGGCGCTTCCACCTGGCTTGGGAGGCAAGCCTCCACCTGCTTGGCTTGGGGGGGCAAGTCTCCCTAGGATTTTCCCTACGGAGATCCAATCTGCTTGGCCGCCGCCCCCTAGGGGAAACCCTAGGGCGCCTCCCCCTCTCCCCTTGCCCCTATATATAGTGGAGGGGTGGGAGGGCAGCCGCACCTCTTCCCTGGCGTAGCCCTCCCTCCTCATACACCTCCTCCTCCTCCGTAGTGCTTAGCGAAGCTCTGCCGGAGAACCACGAGCTCCATTTCCACCACGCCGTCGTGCTGCTGGAGTTCTCCCTCAACTTCTCCTCTCCCCTAGCTGGATCAAGAAGGAGGAGACGTCCCCGGGCTGTACGTGTGTTGAACACGGAGGCGCCGTCCGTTCGGCGCTAGATCGGATCTTCCGTGATTTGAAACGCTGTGAGTACGACTCCATCAACCGCGTTCTTGTAACGCTTCCGCTTAGCGATCTTCAAGGGTATGAAGATGCACTCCCTCTCTCTCATTGCTAGCATCTCCTAGATTGATCTTGCTGACACGTAGGAAAATTTTGAATTATTGCTACGTTCCCCATCAGGTTTATCCTTCATTGACCATGGGAGCTTATGATGGGCTAAGTTGGGACACCCCTGCAGGGTATTATCTTTCGAAAGTCGTGCCCGTGGTTATGAGGCAGATGGGAATTTGTTAATGTCCGGTTGTAGAGAACTTGACACTTGACTTAATTAAAATACATCAACCGTGTGTGTAGCCGTGACGGTCTCTTCTCGGCGGAGTCCGGGAAGTGAACACGGTTTGAGTTATGCATGAATGTAACTAGTTTCAGGATCACTTCTTGATGATTTCTAGCTTCGCGATCGTTGCGTTGCTTCTCTCCTCGCTCTCTTTTGCGTATATTAGCCACCATATATGCTTAGTGCTTGCTGTAGCTCCACCCCGTTACACCATCCTTTCCTTTAAGCTTAAATAGTCTTGATCTCGCGGGTGTGAGATTGCTGAGTCCTCGTGACTCACAGATTCTACCAAAACAGTTGTAGGTGCCGACGATACCAGTGCAGATGATGCAACCGAGCTCAAGTGGGAGTTCGACGAGGAACATGGTTGTTACTATGTTTCTTTTCCTAATGATCAGTAGTGGAGCCCAGTTGGGACGATCGGGGATCTAGCATTTGGGGTTATCTTATTTTCATTTGGATTTGACCGTAGTCGGTCTATGTGTGGATTTTGGATGATGTATGAATTAATTTATGTATTGTGTGAAGTGGCGATTGTAAGCCAACTCTCGTTATCCCATTCTTGTTCATTACATGGGATTGTGTGAAGATGACCCTTCTTGCGACAAAACTATAATGCGGTTATACCTCTAAGTCGTGCCTCGACACGTGGGAGATATAGCCGCATCGTGGGCGTTACAGAGGTGTCCAGCGCACAGATTGTCTTCGGCATTGCAAGGCGGGTTCCTCCTCTGATGACTTCAAAGTGATGTATTTGGCTTTCTATTTAATGCCGTACCCCTCAGCTTCTGCGCATCAACAACTTTAGCTTCCACGTGTCGAGCGAATGCGAGAGGTCAGGGTGTTTTTACACATAACACCCCAGCCATGTAAGGAGGAGTGTCTATTTAAAGAGATTGGATCTTAGATCCATTCAGCACCACGCAGAAAAATCCTCAGAGCTTGCTAGGAAAGACCACTCCAACATGGCTAGCGCTCCCAGCTCTTCCTCCCGTCCCTGCGTCCCAGAAAAAGGCGATTGGGAGAAATGTTCTGTATCCCACGGTTAGCTAGTGAAGCTGCAAACACAGGGATTTCTTCCCCCGCGGATCTGGTCCCTGTTCGGGCAGGGTTGACCTCCTTCAATGACGGGGCTCAGGCGGAGAATTTCCCCAATCCATCTGGGGGGAACGAGTGTGCTTTGTCCCTTATTTTCTAAGAGGTGTCGGATTTCCAATTCATCCGTTCCTCCGAGGGCTTCTGGAGTATTATGACCTCCAACTGCACAACTTCACTCCCGCCTCCATCCTGCACATCGCGGATTATGTTGCTCTTTGTGAGCTGTTCTTGGGTTGTGAGGCCCATTTCGAATTGTGGAAAAAGCTATTTTGTCTCGTCCCGCGTAACCACGAGGGATCCACATTTGAAGTGCGCGGAGCCAAGGTATGGCGCATCGCCGAGACCGGATACCTATCCGGAACACCAAAGAAACCATCCGAAGAATGGCCTTCCGAATGGTTGTATATCGAGGACGTCGCACTTCCTAACCCAGTTCGGAGGGGTCTTCCCGAGTTCACAAGCATTCATTTGAAGAAACGCCACAGCTGGCGCCCTCGGAGCCTCGAGGAGGACGATAGTGCGGAAGTTCGTCAACTCATGAGCAAGATAAGGACGGTCGCCCAGTCAGGATTATCAATAGTCGAGGTAATGGCGACTTCCATAGTACGGGGGGTTCAGCCACTCCAATAATGAGGGCTTCCCATGTGGCACTACAATGGGGAGGATGACGCCACCCGCTGCGGCCGGAAGGGTCCGGACACCCCCGCCGCTCTGGCCAAAATATTGGCCGAACTGTTCAAAGGGGAGGAAGAGGAATTTCTTCGTATCAAGCGCAGAGATGGATTTTCCATGTACAATCCTCCTAGCTGGGTAAGTCCCAACCCCTCTGCTCTACTCACTCCACTCCCTGAGCCACTTTCAATGAATATTAATCCGTCCATTTATAATAGCAATGGCGAAAGATCTCCGAGGGGCTTCACAGCCCCGCCCCGCAGCCAGAGGGCCACAACCGGGACCTTGACCCTGGATTCGAAGAGGATCCGGATATATTTGTGGTGCTCGAGGATGTGATGTTTTACCAGGCGAGCTATGACGGCACGGAAGTGGCCATCACCGCCGACTATCCCGGTCTTCTCCCTGCTTCGCACGTAAGTAATCAGGAGACATCTCCTCCGAAAGTGTTTCCTCGTTCTGCCTCACCCACCACACTGTCTCGTGCTCCAAAGGGGAGGCGTTTGGCGCGCCATGCTACCCCAAAGGCTACTCCAAAGAGAGCGGCCCCCACGCCGGGCAAGCCTTCAAAGAGGAAGGAAAACGGAGACACGAGTGAGCCTTCATCGAAGAGGTATGGATTTGCAAATATGCCCCTTGGCAGTCGCATCCAACTATGACTTTTTTGTTTGCCCTGTATCAGGAAAAGAGTTCACCGGACTATGTCCGGGGGTCCGGCCGGTCATACTCCCAATAGTCGGGATCCAGATCCTGCCGCAAAGGCAGGGCTGATACAGGAGCGGGGCCGGATTGTCCTTCTGCAGAGGATTCAGATGATGTATCCGTCACGAACTCGGAAGTGGAGAGCGCCATGAATCATTAGCGTCGGAGGGCCGTTTTACGAGACCCCAGCTTTACAAAAGAGGCATTCAATGCCTTCAGCTCGGCTGATGCATACATCCGAGTTGCTCGAGATGGGCTTACCAGAGCCACAAATCAACATTTGAAAGATGTGCAGGTAAGTTTACATTGTCCCAATATGATAATTATATACCAGTAGCCCCCAAGACTTGAATCAGTTGATACAACTGATTTAAGGATCATTGTACAACCAGGTGCTTACGGAGAAGAACAACCTGTTGTCTCAAGAGCTAGAAAGGTGTCGGACACAACTAACTGCTGTTACCGCCGAACTGGAGAAATCCAAGAAAGCGTCACCTGGTAATATTCCCCTCCATCAAGGAATGATTATTATATGCCAGCTATGCTAATACTGTTGCTTATCTCATGACAGGATCGTCAGATCAACTGGAGGAGCAACTGAAAGCCGCTCAAGCAGGAGAGAAAGAATCCAAAAGATTACTCGCCGCGGGCGAACGTGTGCTGACCCGAGTCAGGGAGGAGAAAAACAAGCTCCAGGATTCCAACACCCATCTGGGCGAAGAACTGAAAGATGTGCAGGCCCAGCTGGCTGACTTCGTGAAGGAAAATAAAAGGCTGTGAGGCGGCATATTCAGTATGTGGTCAAACTTACCTTCGAGTAATTCGGAGATGAAAGGAACTAATAGAGTTATGTTTGTAGGTATGCTGACGGGCCGTCCTGAAGAGGAGATGTCCGGATCGTCGGGCGATCTGCTGCAAGAGCTGTCGCAAATGCATGAGCAAGCTTGGCAGGCTATGTGAAGTGTTGCCAAGGCCTTATGGCCATCCGCCTCCCATCTAGGAAGTATGGAGGATCTTGTACAGCTATTCAAGGGAGCGCGGCGGCGTTTCCGATTATGGAAGATATCGACCTGCCGGGAAGGTGCACGAGAGGCTTGGGCCATGGTGAAAACACGGTATACCAAGCTTGATCCGAATCGTATGGCCGGGGTCGGACCTCTAGGGTCAGATTGAAAAGAAGTTCCCGTTAATTTGGTGTATGACCAAGTAGAAGTAGCCGCCAAGTATTCCCAGCAGGATTGTAAGTTAGACAACCTGCTGGACGGTATAGAGGAGGAAATTTTTTAGTCCAAGTGACTCTGTACTTTCCTTGACATATGTAACTCTAGCTGAATTGTAAAATGATTGTCATGGCAGACCTTTTCGCTTCGACCTCTGGACCCGAAGGTGCGGAGTGTTTCCGAATATCTGAGCGGTAAAATAGACTGGGGTATGCGTGGAAACCAGGCGTAGGGGTCATAGTTGCTTGAACAGACAAGTTGTATCTGGCTAGTTATGTTATATTACATTATGATTGTAATAAACATCTTCCAGAGAGAATAGTTCTGTTAAGGGTTCCTTTCCCTGGGTGTGCATGCGTTAAAATGCATGTCCGAACTGTGATTGGAAAAATCGTAGTATACATAACATCTGGGAGTTCACAATGGGGTGAATGCAAAAACATCTGTAATCCACCGACCGAATATTCCCTTAAGAACGCTAGCTTTCGGCTTCACCCAGTTTGAGGTACACATCTGGATGACCCAGCAGTAACAATTGCAGAGGTGCTCCCTTTATGCCCTAGCCGAACTAACAGGAACGTAGGGCATAAGCACAGGAGCCAGGCAACCCAGCTTGGCCAAAACTTAAGTCATATCGATGCATATAATGGCGAAGAAAAGGTACATATGGGAAAACGCATATGTGATGAGCTTGATGCTCAGAAAATAATAATAATAATAATAATAATAATAAGCTTCCGTTCGGGAAGCCCCCAGGTATAGTGGACGTACATGTTCGAGGATGTGTACATCACAGGTGCACGGTTTAGCCGCGCGAAAGCTTTAAGGCTAGAAAAAAAGGAAAAGACGAAAAGAGAGGAAAAAATAATGGAAACAACAGGGAGAAGGAGATGAACAAATAGTTCGGCGCTAGGCATAGAATCTTCGGAGTCTGGCCGCGTTGGTTCGGCTCTAGGCGATTGTCTGATGCATCACGCAGGCGGTATGCTCCTCCAGTGAGAACTTCGTCAATGATGAAGGGACCCTCCCATTTGGGCTTGAGTTTGTCCTTTTTCTTCTCCGGCAAGCATAGAACGAGTTCGCCAACATTATAAGTCTTGGCCCGTACTTCTCTGCTTTGATATCTGCGGGGCTGTTGTTGATAAAATGTGGAACGGGCTTTTGCAACATTGCACTCCTCCTCCAGGGCATCTAGGCTGTCTTGCCGATCAAGCTCGGCCTCTCTCTCTTCGTACATGCGCACTCAAGGTGAGTCATGAATAATATCGCAGGGTAACACAGCCTCCGCGCCGTACACCATGAAGAAAGGTGTATATCCAGTAGTGCGGTTGGGCGTGGTCCGCAGCCCCCAGAGTACGGAGTCGAGCTCCTCAACCCTGTGCTTGTCTGATTCTCTCAAAGACCACACTAGTCTGGGTTTAATGCCGCTCATAATAAGACCATTGGCCCATTCGACTTGACCGTTTGTTTGCGGGTGATAGACAGAGGCGTAATCGAGCTTAATGCCCAGATTAGCACACCAGGTTTTCACCTCATCGGCTGTGAAATTGGAGCCGTTATCGGTGACGATGCTGTGTGGAACACCATAACGGTGCACAACACCGGATATGAATTCTATCACTGGCCCTTCTCGGCCGTTTTAACTGGTTTGGCCTCTATCCACTTAGTGAATTTATCCACCTTGACCAGCAGATACTTTTTCTTATGGCTTCCTCCTTTAAGGGGTCCGACCATATCGAGCCCCCAGACCGCGAAAGGCCAAGTGATGGGGATTGTTTGTAGGGCAGTGGGTGGCATATGGCTTTGGTTGGCGAAAAGCTGACATCCGACGCAATGTTGGACAAGGTCCTATGCATCTGCTCGGGCCGTTGGCCAATAGAAACCTGTACGGAAGGCCTTGCTTATGAGGGCCCGGGCCGCGGCGTGGTGACCACTGAGACCGGCATGAATTTCAGCCAAGAGCTGCCGCCCTTCAGAGATACATCTTTGAAGTACTCCGGTAGTGCTTTTCTTGTAGAGTTCTCCGTCATGAACCTTGTAGGCTTTCGAACGCCGGACAATGCGGCGAGCCTCATTCTGATCCTCAGGGAGTTCTCACCTATTAAGGTAGGCCAAGAAGGGTTCAGTCCATGGGGCAATGACTGCCATGATGAAATGGGCCGACGGTGTTATTTCGGTGGCTGAGCCCCCGATGGTGTTAGTGTGTTCGGAATCTGGGGATGTGGTCGGATCCGGACTGGTGTTGCCGCTCTCCCCTTGCCACACCACGGAAGGCTTAAAAAGCCTTTCCGAAAAGATATTGGGTGGGACGGGGTCGCGCTTGGTGCCGATGCGAGCAAGGACATCCGCCGCTTGATTGCTTTCTCGAGCCACATGATGGAACTCGAGCCCCTCGAATCGAGCTGACATTTTGAGAACGACATTACGGTAAGCTGCCATCTTTGGATCTTTGGCATCAAAATCTCCATTTATTTGAGATATTGCGAGGTTTGAGTCCCCGCGCACTTCCAGGCGTTGTATGCCTATGGAGACAGCCATCCGAAGACCATGCAATAAGGCCTCGTATTCGGCTGCGTTATTGGAGTCTGTGTATAATATTTGGAGTACGTACTGGACTACGTCTCCAGTGGGGGACGTTAAAACGACAACCGCTCCTAACCCTGCTAGCATTTTGGAACCATCGAAATACATAACCCAGTTGGAATGTGTGCCGTACTCTTTAGGGAGTTCGGCCTCTGTCCATTCGACTACGAAGTCAGCCAGTACTTGTGATTTAATGGCTCGACGCGATTTGTATGTTATGTCGAATGGAAGAAGCTCAATGGCCCATTTGGCAATCCGGCCCGTAGCATTATGTCATTGAGTGGTACTTCGGAAGCCACCGTGATCGAACACTCCTGGAAGTAGTGTCGTAGCTTCCGGGATGCCATGAAGACCGTGTATGCTACCTTTTGATAATGAGGGTACCGGGATTTGCATGGTGTGAGGACAGTGGATACGTAGTATACTGGCTTCTGAAGCGGGAATTTGTGTCCGTCCTGCTCTCGCTCAACGACGAGCACGGCGCTCACCATCTGGTGTGTTGCCGATATGTATAATAACATGGGTTCGCCGACGTTCAGCGCTGTCAGGATTGGGTTGCTCGCTAGAAGGGCTTTTATTTCTTCCAGTCCGGCCGTTGCCGCATCCGTCCGCTCGAAGTGATCGGTGCACCGGAGAAGGCGATAGAGTGGCAATGCCTTTTCTCCCAATCTGGAGATAAAGCGGCTTAAAGCTACCACGCATCCGGCGAGTTTTTGGACTTGTTTAAGGTCCGTTAGCGTAGCCAATTATGACAAAGCTTGGATTTTGGTTGGATTTGCTTCAATTCCTCTATTGGAAACGATGAAGCCCAACAGTTTTCCAGCGGGGACGCCGAAAACACACTTTTCTAGATTGAGCTTGATGTCATATGCACGGAGGTTGTCGAATGTGACACGTAAATCGTCTATTAGTGACTCGACGTGCCTAGTTTTTATGACGACGTCGTCCACATATGCTTCAACTGTCTTGCCGATCTGTTTCTCCAGGCATGTTTGAATCATGCGTTGGTAGGTTGCCCCGGCGTTTTTGAGCCCGAAGGGCATGGTGTTGAAGCAGAATGGCCCATATGGGGTAATGAATGCTGTTGCGGCTTGATCGGACTCCTTCATTTTGATTTCATGGTATCCAGAATATGCGTCGAGGAAGCACAGTGAGTCGTGTCTTGCGGTAGCATCAATGACCTGGTCGATGCGGGGGAGGGGGAAGGGATCCTTAGGGTGGGCTTTATTGAGGTCTTTGAAATCGACGCACAGGCGCCAGGATTTATCCTTCTTTGGCACCATCACCAGGTTTGCTAGCCAGTCCGGGTGTTTTATTTCTCTAATGAATCTGGTCTCGATTAGCTTTGCTAGCTCCTCCCCCATAGCTTGACGTTTGGGTTCGAAAAATCGCCGCAGTGTTTGCTTGACCGGTTTATATCCCTTCAATATATTGAGGCTGTGTTCGGCCAACCTGCGTGGGATTCCTGGCATATCAGAAGGGTGCCAGGCGAATATATCCCAGTTCTCGCGCAGGAACTCTCGTAGCGCGGCGTCGACCTTTGGGTCTAGTTGTGCCCCAATAGATGCTGTCTTCTTGGGGTCCATTGGATGGACTTGGAATTTGACTATTTCTTCTGCTAGTTTGAAGGAGGTGGATTTGGGTCGTTTGTCCAGGATTACATCATCCCTATTCACCGTGGAGCGCAATGCGGTTAATTCTTCGGCCGCGAGGGCTTCGGATAATGCCTCAAGGGCCAGGGATGCGGTTTTATTTTTGGCGCGGAGTGCTATCTCCGGATCACTGGCGAGAGTGATTATGCCGTTGGGCCTAGGCATCTTGAGCTTCATATACCCGTAGTGAGGTATAGCTTGGAAGCGTGTAAATGCATCTCGCCCCAATAGGGCGTGATATCCACCGTTGAAAGGGGCCACTTGGAAGGTTATTTCTTCAGACCGATAGTTCTCCGGTGTGCCGAATACCACATCAAGCGTGATTTTTCCCGCGCATCGTGCCTGCCGACTGGGAATAATTCCTCGGAAGGTCGTGCTACTTTGCTCGATGTGGCTCCTATCTATTTCCATTTTGCTAAGTGTATCCTCGTAAATAAGGTTCAGTCCGCTGCCGCCGTCCATCAGAACCTTGGTGAGCCGAAATCCGTCCACGATCAGACTGAGGACCAAGGCGGCTGGTGCCCGGACTGCCCTGAATTTTGGTTCGTCACCAGCATTAAAATTTATGGCCGTGTCATTCTAAGGGTTTATTGCCGCGATTTGGCAGACTTCGGCGAGATCATGGAGTGCCCTTTTGCGCTTATTGTTTGAAGCGAAGGTCTCAAAGACCGTCAATACTCTGAGGTCGTCGTCTTCTAGGGGGTGTTGCTCTGGGGTATTTTTGGCGAGGATATCCTCGCCGCTCTTGGCCACTTGCCGAGTATCCAACATGCTCTAAGGCTGTGGGTGGATATGGTATCCGGTGTTGCGTGTATTTTGCACGGTCCATCGAGCCATCCCTCCAGAACGGTTCTGTGTCCCGTAACGGGCTTATATTTCTTTACCATTGGGCCGGGCGTGCCACGAGGGTGCGTCCTTTTTTCCTGAACGAGGGGTTGGGTGGAAACCGGTGGTTCCCAGTGAGCTGCCTGAGTTTTCCAGGCACTTTCCATTGCGCAGTACTTGTGTACTATGGTTGCCAAGTCTGCGAAGCGTGGTACACGATGGCAGTTGATGGCGTTGAGGATTCCTTCATCCGTGCAATTGTTGCGGAACGCTGAGATCACGTCTCCGTCGCGACAACCTTCAATCTTGTCTTTGACAAGGAGGAATCTGGCCCAAAATTGGTGGACCGTTTCCAGAGACTGTTGTCGTATGCCCATGAGAGCGCTTATATATGGGTGGGTGGGTGGATTTAAATCCGAATCCTGGCCCAATTTGGGATCCGGAGTCTGGAGAACTTTCGAACTTAATAATTCGGGCTCCGGGATGTCAACTGATTTTTTAGGCTTGTCGTCCGATTCTATGTTCGGAGGACAGGACGTGTCTTTCTGCAGGCAAGTGTCCGGCTCTTCAAGCTCGGTGATCCGAACATAGTTCGTCCTCAGTACAAAGGAAGAATTGTCATTTTGCTCTTCGACTACCGCTATCTGATGGGTGATCGGTGGAGTTTTAACTTCTCTTTGGTCGGGTTTAAGCCCAATCCGATCATAGTCTGTGGCGACTCCCAGGGCGGCGATGCGATCTAGGAGCTCATTTAAAGACGACAACTCCGCCGGATCCATCTGCTTGGAGTATATGGAGTCAACATGGATGGAATTTTCGATGCCCCGAGAAGTCATCATTGGCTTAACGGACGAATGGGCGGCCATGGTAAAGCCGCCCAGCCGGAGGGTTTGGCCTGGGGCCAGTGCTCCTCCGGAGGTGACATTGTCCTTGAGAACAAGGCGAGCCATCGATCCTATCTTTCGACGTCATAGCGGAACTCTCAATGAAAGCACCAATGTCGGTGTCAAAACCGGCGGATCTCGGGTAGGGGGTCCCGAACTGTGCGTCTAAGGTCTATGGTAACAGGAGACAGGGGACACGATGTTTACCCAGGTTCAGTCCCTCTCTATGGAGGTAATACCCTACTTCCTGCTTGATTGATCTTGATGAATATAAGTATTACAAGAGTTGATATACCATGAGATCGTGATGGCTAAAACCCTAGAAGTCTAGCCTATATGACTATGATTATGATTATTCGCCCCTACGGACCTAGCCCTCCGATTTATATAGACACCGGAGGGGACTAGGGTTACACAAAGTCGATTACAGAGAAAGGAATCTTCATATTTGGTCGCCAAGCTTGCCTTCCACGCCAAGGAGAGTCCCATCCGGACACGGGTAGAGTCTTCGGTCTTTGTATCTTCACAGCCCATCAGTCCAGCCCATGCCTAACAGGCCGGACGCCCGAGGACCCCTTAGTCCAGGACTCCCTCACCCGGTCCACGCGGCGTCATCACGATCAATGGAAACACGAACGCTCCCTCCATACCGAGGAGCATACCGCGGCCATCGCACAAAGCAGCCCCGTCAAGCCGCATATCTCATCGGCTATTAATCCGCCGGCCTCTATTACACAGGAGCGGCCAATTTTAAAGCTGGATTGGAAGTTCCGCCTCCGTCGTTCGCCACATAGACCCGCGAAGTTCGTATCGCGCATGCATAATTATGCACTTAAAATATCTTGGTCATCGGCGCGGGCACAATACGGACAGGCCTATAATACGGTTCGCCCTCCTACAGCCTTTTTCTCTTTTCTAACTATATCTTATCTTTTGCCACAGGTGAATCAAAAAGGGTTCATCCTACGGACCTACAAGGACTCTTTCTGAGCCCGGTTTTGTACAAATAACCAAAGATTACTCCTTTTAAGGAACACTTTTCGCTGAGGCAACGACAGCGCAGACGTGCGACAGGAGGTCCAAAAGATTTTCTGTAGACCAAGCACTCTATTTACAACCTGTATAGAGCCTTTTTCCTCAGCCTTCGACCCCTGGCATGTAAAATGGCCTGGGTAGTGGTGTTATAATCTGTAAGATTGCGTTCGACGTATCAATCAGATTCCAGTCAACATAATCCGTCTTCAGTATTTGCTTTTCCTCATAGAACTGTATTTTGCTACTTCGGTTGTTTCACGCACACACCTCGGCACAAATCACCAGGGGCTCGATATGGCAACATATGGGTTGCTGAAAAGTCCGAACAGCTCTACAACATACTTCGGCGTCACGAGTTTGGCATTATATGCATCAGCTCTGAATCATGTCTTTGGTCAATAGTTGGGTTGCCCGGCTCCTGTGCTTACTACCTTACGTTCCGTATTATCGGCTAGGGTAGTAAAGGGAGAACTACTGCGATTGTGTTTCTGGTTCACCTGGTTAAACACCTCAGTAGAGAAAGCCGAAAACTGACTGTCATGATGCGGCGAGAGCTGGTTAACCACTCGACGAGTTATTAGAATCTTTTGCGATTTCTTCCGTACTCGGCGAGAGCTAGTCAAAGGACCGTTCTTTATTTTTTGGTCACCTATGTAATGCAACCGTATTCGGATAACCGCGTACATACCAGGGGCTACATCGTAGACCCACCGTAAAACTCCTATGGCTAAGTGAAAGTGTTGAAGCCCTATAGTCTGATTGCCTAGTTCGCCGCACTGACACCTCCGTTACGGACCAAGACGTTGGGTCAAGAGTGATCAGGTGTTATTTCAAACACCCCCGTATTATATGCGAGGGGGCCGAAGCCGACGACTGGCAAACTTTCAGATTATAAAAGACAGCCGCACAGGAGGAAATAGCTTTCAGGCAAAGGTATGAATATAACACAGCCTTAATGTATCATAATATTGTTCTCACAATTCCTGTGTATTTATTCGAACATAATATCCTTCGGGCACTGACCCTCTATCAAGCGGGCGCCCTCTAGGATGTCCTCCAAATAATGCTCCAGCGTAAGATGGTCCTTGCCTCCGGGCGGCCCTTAGCTGCAACATCGGTGGCCTTCATCTTTGCCCAATACATCTTGACGCGGGCGAAGGCCATCCGGGCACCTTCTATGCACGCCGTCTGCTTGACGGCGTCGATACGCGGCACTGCATCGACAAGTCGCTGCACCAAACTAAAATAGCTGTTCGGAATGGGTTCAGCCGGCCATAGCCGGACCACGACGTCCTTCATGGCAGCTCCGGACATCTTGTGGAGCTCGGCCCACTGGGTCATCTGTTCGTTCAGCAACGCCAGACGCCGTGGCATGTTGAATTGTGACTAGAAAAGCTTCTCCGCAGCACGTCCTTCCTGCGCTTGGAAGAACTGCGCCGCGTCGGAGACGCTCTTCGGCGGGTCCACGAACGCGTCTGGAGAACTCCACAATTGATTAAGCAGAGCATACTTCGGGTCGCCGAACTTAGTCTGTAAAAGAAAGGGCTTACCGACCGCTATCTCCCCAGCTTGCCGGATCTCCTCCCGAGCCGCTCTAGACTCGGACCGTGCTTCTCTCGCCTCTTGTAAGGCTTTGTCAAGTTCGGTTGCCTTGGCTTTGTTATCCTCCTCGAGTGATTTGCATTTGCTAGCGGCATCCTTTAGCTCTTGCTACATGGTAGATATTCTCTCCTCGCACTGGCGTCGAGTGGCCTGTTCGGCCTTTAAATCAGCAGTCGCCTTCTTGGCAGCCGCATTGCTCACTCTGGCCTGCTCCTTGGCCCGGGCAAGCTCGGCCCGAAGGGTCTCAACCATGGTAGCACCATCTACAGTTATGCATGTCACAGTATATAATTTTCAGCTTCATGCTCATACTATTATACATGTAGAAGCGGGCTGTCCCAAAACATACCTTGTGCCTCGTCGAGCCGCCTGTTAATAAGGGTAATGTCCTCATCAGCTAACTCAAGTTTATGCTTTAAATATGCAACTTCCGTAGCTTGGGCAGTCGCCATTGACATAACAGCCTGTTTTCAAATTAATTATGTTACTTCCTGAGCATATCTTTTTTGATCCTCTGATCGCCTCCCTGTGGAAACCGACCAGAGTCTCAGGGGCTACTATCTATACACAGGCGCATTTTTGCATATAAAGAGCAGTCGTTGCATACCTTGAAGCCTCTCAGCAGGCCCGTGAAGGCCTCATTTAATCCGCTTCTCGCGGACAGAATCTTCTGAACTACCGTACCCATTAAGGTACGATGTTCCTCTGAGATAGATGCACTTTGCAATGCACCCATCAGTGTATCCGGCACCTCCGGATTCCCGGAGGCTGCTGTGGGAGTATGCACTCCCTTCAAAAGGGTATGCTTATTCGACCCTAGAGTCGTCTTCAGCTGTAAACCGGATAGTTCGGGGCCCTCATTGTTGGTCCCCGTGGGGGCTGCTCCCATGGACCCTTGACGGTCGAAGTATCACCTTCGGGCGATGTCTTCATTACCCCCCACGTCGCTGGATGGTCAGGGGAGATCCTCCGGGACGACACCTCGAAGTCGTCCGCCCTTAGGTGCGAGGAAGCTCGTGGAGGTGTCTTGATTTCCATCATCTCCGGAGGCAAGTCCCCTGATGAGGAGGACTGTTGAGGTAGATAGCGGGCCGGATTGCAAACATATAGTTTAAATGTTACCCCTGCAAACCAAAAAAAGGGACATGTCTAGCGCATCCTTGTTCACTTACGATTCTGCAAAGGGCTTGTCCCTAGAGAGGAGCTATGCGTCAAAATCGGCTTCCGAACCCGAACCATCTGACATGGATATCTTCCCTCTCTTCGGTGCTTCCACCTCCAAGTCTTCGGAGGCGGTCCTTTTCTTCCCGTTGGGGGGAAGGGATATCCCCTTCTTCTGCTTCCCCTTTGTCTTCGTCTTCAGAAGAGGGAGCTTCAGTCTCCCCGGACGTAGCGTCCAGTATACCTTTAGAGCGGAGGCCACCTTCAGCCCTTTTGCTCTTCTTCTTGTCCTCCCTCGCCGGCATTTGATACGGCGCCAGGGCCAGCATCCTCATTAACACAGAATCAGCTGAGTCTTCGGGAAGTGGAGCCGAACACCTAATTCATTCTGCCTTCTTTATCCAGCCCTGGTCGAAGATATGTTTCTCAGTACATTGCTATGGGATAATCAACCGAGTTGCGTTTAGAAGTTGGGTGCTTACCGAGGTATCCGGATGGTTGCAGTCGAGGCCGATGTCCTCGGATGTGTCCGGCCACTGCTTTTGAGTCTTGAAGAATAGTTTCCACATCCCTCTGTGCATTGTGCGGAAGAATTGCTGAAGGGTCCGCGGTCCTTCCGATTGAACTCTCACATGCGGAGAGGCCGTCGCTGACATGGGAGGATCCGGCGGACTAGCATCACATGGATCACGTTAATAAGGTCGGTGTCCTTTTCGAGGATGCTCTGGATACGACTTTTGCAGCGTCTGCACTTCATCAGTTGATCCCTAGTCAAGCCCCTTATTAATCCATGATGCGAGTCGCAATGGAGGGCCGGATCGGAACGCAGACGTGGTTGCCCATTTGGTACCGCGGAGTTCGGTGATATAGAACCACTCCCGCTGCCATAAGTTGGAGGTTTCCGTGAAGGCGTCTTTTGGCCAGATAGTATTGGCGAGCTTGCTCACCATAGCACTGCCGCACTCCGCCTGCTCCTCGTCGACTATCTTCGGCTTCACATGGAAGGTCTTGAGCCATAGGCTGAAGTGTGGGGGGATGCGGAGAAAAGCCTCACACATGACGATAAACGCCGAGATGTGGAGAAAGGAGTCCGGAGCTAGATCGTGGAAATCTAGCCCATAATAGAACATAAGGCCATGAACGAAGGGGTGGAGAGCGAACCCTAGCCCGCGAAGGAAGTGAGAGATGAATACAACCCTCTCGCCGGATTTTGGTGTCGGGATAACCTGCCCCTTGGCAGGGAGCCTGTGGGGGATTTCCGCAGTTAGGTACCTCGCCCCCCGGAGCTTCACGATATCTTCCTCGGTGACCGAGGAGGCCGTCCACCTGCCTTGGGAGCTGGATCCGGACATAACTAGAAGGCTTGGTAGCAATGAAAGAAATCGAGACTTGGGCGCTGGGGCTTGAGGCTGGAAAGGCCGAGGAAGAGGTAGGCGTGGGGGAGAAAGACGGGTCTGTACCCCTTTATAAAGGCGATGAATATCAAACGCCCCCTCACGGGCCTTAAAGCTCGCCTATTCCCAAGGGATTGTGCAAACAACACGGTTGGATTACCCACGCCCATATTGATAAGAATCCCGTGATAAGGGGGCGCGATCTCTGCTTTGACAAAATGTGCCAATAAAGACCGCGTCTCGTAACATGGAGCGAAAGGCTGAAAGACGGTTCGAAACAATAACCAGGCAGGGGACGTAACGTCTCGCCACAAAAGTTGTCAGTAGATGGGACTTGTTAAATATTATACCCTGTTGTGATTGTGTGTGGTGTCTGTTTCACAGAGCCGGACACGTTTTCTGTGTTCGAGGACTACTTTGAAGTATTTGGAGGAGGAACCCGCCTTGCAATGCCGAAGACAATCTACGCGCCGAACACATCGTCATTGAAGCCTGGTTCAGGGGCTACTGAGGGAGTCATGGATTAAGGGGTCCTCGGGCGTCCGGGCTATGTGACGTGGGCCGGACTAATGGGCCATGAAGATACAAGACAGAAGACTTCCCGTGTCCGGATGGGACTCTCCTTTATGTGGAAGGCAAGCTTGGCGTTCGGATATGAAGATTCCTTCCTCTGTAAACCGACTCTGTACAACCCTAGGTCCCTCCGGTGTCTATATAAACCGGAGGGTTTCGTCCGTAGAGGCAATCATAATCATACAGGCTAGACATCTAGGGTTTAGTCATTACGATCTCGAGGTAGATCAACTCTTGTAAACCCCATATTCATCCAAGATAATCCAGCAGGAAGTAGGGTATTACCTCCATCAAGAGGGCCCGAACCTGGGTAAACATCGTGTCCCTATCTCCTATTACCTTTGATCCTCAGACGCACAGTTCGGGACCCCCTACCCGAAATCTGCCAGTTTTGACACCGACACTAGGCACCGAGGTCGACCATGACTGCACGCTAGATCTCTCGTAGCTGATCACCCCCTCTCCGGACCTCCTCGAGCTGGATGCGCCCTTTGACAACGAGGAGATTGGATCTCCATCAAGCGACTGCCCGCGCGTAAGGTACCGGGGCCCGACGGCTTCACAGCCGAGTTCCTGCGCGCCTGCTGGCCCACGGTCAAGGCTGACTTCACTGCTGTCTTCCAGCATCTCTATGACACGCGGGGGCGCGGGTTCTCACGCCTGAACCAAGCCCTACTCTCCCCAAGCGTTCTGATGCGAGCTGCTTGTGGGACTATTGGGCATCAACCTTATTCACCTGGTTGCCAAAGTCTTTGCTAAGGTACTGTCGTCTGTCTCGCGCCCAGACTTGACACCCTCACCAGCAACAACCAGAACGCCTTAATCCTTTGGCGCAGCCTCCACGACAACTTCGTCCAGGTACGCCAATCTGCTCGTCTGCTACACCAGCTGGGAGCGCCGCGCGTATTGCTGAAGCGGGCATTCGACTCGCAGTCCTGGCCTTTCCTCTTTGAGGTGCTTAAGCAATATGGCTTCGGGGATAGATTCCTTGAGTGGCTGGCAATCCTCCTGTCTTCCGCTAGCACCAAGGTGTGCTCAATGGAAGCCTCGGCCCCCCAATTTGGCATCGCCAAGGCCTGCCTCAAGGTGACCCCATGTCGCAGCAACTGTTCGTCTTGGCTGTAGACACCCTTGGTCGCCTGTTCAAGCGCGCCACCGATCTCAAGATCATACGCCGGTTGCACCCTTCCAAACCAATCCCCCCATCTCGCTTTATGCAGAAGACGTGCTTCTCTTCTGTCACCCACAGCCGGATGACATCGAGGTCGTAAAGGCAATCCTGCAGCTATTTGGTCAGGCATCCGGACTCCACGTCAACTTCGCCAAGAGCACTGCGACGCTTATCCGTTGTGAGGATGACACCGTACTACCCGTCGTCGAGAGCTTGGGCTGTCCAATCGTCGAGGTCCCCATCACTTACCTCGGCATCCCGCTCACCAATAGACGCCCCACTGATACATCTCCATCGTATCTACTTTTTCAAACACTTTTTCCCTTGTTTTGGATTCTAACTTGCATGATTTGAATGGAACTAACCCGGACTGACGCTGTTTTCAGCAGAATTGCCATGGTGTTATCTTTGTGCAGAAATAAAAGTTATCAAAATGACCTGAAACTTCATGGAGAATATTTTTGGAATATATAAAAAATATTGGCGAAAGAATCAACACCAGGGGCCCACACCCTATCCACGAGGGTGGGGGCGCGCCCACCCACGGGGCGCGCCCCCTGCCTCGTGGGTCCCCTGAGGCTCCACCCACCTCAACTCCAACTCTATATATACACATTCGGGGAGAAAAAAATCGGAGAGAAGGATTCATTGCATTTACGATACGGAGCCGCCGCCAAGCCCTAATCTCTCTCGGGAGAGCTGATCTCGAGTCCGTTCGTGGCTCCGAAGAGGGGAATCTGTCGCCGTCGTCATCATGAACCTTCCTCCATCACCAATTTCATGATGCTCACCGCCGCGCGTGAGTAATTCCATCGTAGGCTTGCTGGACGGTGATGGGTTGGATGAGATTTATCATGTAAACGAGTTAGTTTTGTTAGGGTTTGATCCCTAGTATCCATTATGTTCTGAGATTGATGTTGCTATGACTTTGCTATGCTTAATGCTTGTCACTAGGGCCCGAGTGCCATGATTTCAGATCTGAACCTATTATGTTTTCATGAATCTATGTGAGTTCTTGATCCTATCTTGCAACTCAATAGTCACCTACTATGTGTTATGATCCGGTAACCCCGAAGTGACAATAATCGAGACCACTCCCGGTGATGATCGTAGTTTGAGGAGTTCATGTATTCACTAAGTGTTAATGCTTTGGTCCGGTACTCTATTGAAAGGAGGCCTTAATATCCCTTAGTTTCCAATAGGACCCCGCTGCCACGGGAGGGTAGGACAAAATATGTCATGCAAGTTCTTTTCCATAAGCACGTATGACTATATTCGGAATACATGCCTGCATTACATTGATGAACTGGACCTAGTTCTGTGTCACCCTATGTTATAACTGTTGCATGAGGAATCGCATCTGATATAATTATCCATCACTGATCCAATGCCTACGAGCTTTTCACATATTGATCTTTGCTTAGTTACTTTACTGTTGCCACTACTACAATTACTACAAAACTGCTACTGTTACTTTTGCCACCGTTACCGTTACTTCCATACTACTTTCCTACTAAATACTTTGCTGCAGATATTAAGTTTTCCAGGTGTGGTTGAATTGACAACTCAACTGCTAATACTTGAGAATATTCTTTGGCTTCCCTTGTGTCGAATCAATAAATTTGGGTTGAATACTCTACCCTCGAAAACTGTTGCGATCCCCTATACTTGTGGGTTATCAAGACTATTTTTTGGCGCCGTTGCCGGGGAGCATAGATCTATTCTTTGAGTCACTTGGGATTTATATCTGTTGATCACAATGAGGAACTTGAAAGACGAAAAAACCAAGATTTATCCCTCAACTACGAGGGGAGGTAAGGAACTGCCATCTAGCTCTGCACTTGGTTCACCTTCTGTTATGAGTAAATTTGCGACACCTACACCTGCTATTGATTCTGATAGGTCGCATGTTATTGATGATGCCACTTATGCTTTGCATGATACTTATGATGAAACTACTTCTATGCTTAATGATATTGTGCCACTAGGTGAATTTCTTGATGAACAACTTGCTAGGGTTCGAGAGAATGAAATTATTGAAACTGATAATATTGATGAAAGTGATGATGAAGATTCTCCCCCTAGATATGAATTGCCTGATGTACTTGAGGGTTATGTTATGGATGAAGAAACTGCTAGAGATTTTTTTGCTTGCAAAGATAGATATGATCTTAAGAAGTTGTTAGCTAAGCTGAAAGAAAAGTCTTTGAATGCTAGAATGAAATATGACCCTGCTTTTTCCACTTCACCTATCTGTATTTCTGATAAGGATTATGATTTCTCTGTTGATCCTGAGATAATTACTTTGGTTGAATCTGATCCTTTTTATGGCTATGAATCTGAAACTGCTGTAGCACATCTTACTAAATTAAATGATATAGCCACCCTATTACTCATTAGGAAAAAATTCGTTACTACTATATCCTTAAGTTATTTCCGTTCTCATTAAAGGGTGATGCTAAAACATGGTTTAATTCTCTTGATCCTGGTTGTGTGCATAGTCCCCAGGATATGATTTATTACTTCTCTGCTAAATATTTCCCCGCTCATAAGAAACAAGCTGCCTTAAGGGAAATATATAATTTCGTGCAAATTGAAGAAGAGAGTCTCCCACAAGCTTGGGGAGGCTTCTTCGATTACTTAATGCTTTGCCTGATCATCCTCAAGAAAAATGAAATACTTGATATCTTTTATAATGGACTAACTGATGCTTCCAGAGACCACCTGGATAGTTGTGCTGGTTGTGTTTTCAGGGAAAGAACTATTGATCAAGCTGAATTGCCATTGAATAATATGTTGAGTAATGAAAATAATTGGACACTTCCTGAACCAACTCCTCAACCAACTCCGAATAAAAGGGGTATTCTATTTCTCAGTCCTGAGGATATGCAAGAGGCAAAGAAATCTATGAAAGAAAAGGGTATTAAAGTTGAAGATGTTAAGAATTTACCACATATTGAAGAAATACATGGTCTTGATAACCCGACATAGGTAGTAAAGGTAAATTCAATATATAGATATGATAAGGGTGAAATCCCATCTACTAAGTTTGCTAGCCAATGCTTGGATGAGTTTGATGATTTTATTGTTAAACAAGAAAACTTCAATGCTTATGTTGGTAGACAATTGAAAACAAATGCTTATATGATTGAACACTTGAGTGATTATATGTCTAGAGTTAAGGGTGAACTTAAACTTATTAGTAAACATGCTTCTATGGTTACCACTCAAGTAGAACAATTGCTTAAAGCTCAAAATGATTTGCTCAATGAATTAAATAATAAGAAAAATGATAATGATGTTAGAGTTATGACTAGATGGGGTAAAATGACTCAGGAACCTTTGTATCCTAAGGGCCACCCTAAGAGAATTGAGCAAGATTCTCAGAGAACTAATGTTGATGCACCTAGTCCTAAAAAGAAGAAAAAGAAAAATGATAGGACTTTGAATGCTTCTAGTGAACCTGTTGTTGACACAGCTGAGAATCCCAATGATATTTCTATTTCTGATGCTGGAACACAATCTGGTAATGAACATGAACCTAGTGATAATATTAATGATGATGTTCAAGTTGATGCTCAACCTAGCAATAACAATGATGTAGAGATTGAACCTCCTGTTGATCTTGATAACCCACAATCAAAGAATCAACGTATAAGAGAGACTTCGTTGCTAGGAAGCAGGGTAAAGAAAGAGAACCATGGGTTCAGAAACCCATGCCTTTTCCTCCTAAACCATCCAATAAAAAGGATGATGAGGATTTTGAGCGCTTTGCTGAAATGATTAGACCTATCTTTTTGCGTATGCGTTTGACTGATATGCTTAAAATGAATCCTTATGCTAAGTACATGAAAGATATGGTTACAAATAAAAGAAAGATACCGGAAGCTGAAATTTCCACCATGCTTGCTAATTATACTTTTAAAGGTGGAATACCAAAGAAACTTGGAGATCCAGGAGTACCAACTATACCATGCTCCATTAAAAGAAACTATGTTAAAACTGCTTTATGTGATCTTGGAGCCGGTGTTAGTGTTATGCCTCTCTCTTTATTTCGTAGACTTGATTTGAATAAGTTGACACCTACTGAAATATCTTTGCAAATGGCCGATAAATCAACCGCTATACCTGTCGATATTTGTGAGGATGTGCCTGTTGTGGTTGCAAACGTTACTATTTTAACGGACTTTGTTATTCTTGGTATTCCCGAGGACGATAGTATGTCGATTATCCTTGGTAGACCCTTTTTGAATACTGCAGGGGCTGTTATTGATTTCAACAAAGGCAATGTCACTTTTCATGTTAATTGTAATGAGCATACGGTACACTTTTCGAGGAAACAACCTCAAGTCCACAGTATCAATTCTATGGAAAAATTCCAATGATTACTATTGGAGGTTTCGAATTTCCTCTTCCTACTGTCAAGAAGAAATATGATATTCTTATTTTTGGGGACGTGCATATCCCCGTTGAGGTAACCTAGTGCTATTCGAAAATTCACCGGTTTCATGCGATTCGGAATGAGTTTGTTAACCAGACTTGATCAACCTTGTTAGTAGATTCCTTTTGATGAGCATGAGGTGGATGAAGTTAGAAAGCACAACTCTCTATACCCTCCTTTTACTTTCTGTTATTTAGATTAAATAAAGCAAAAATAGTATTTTCTGTTTGTTTTCTGAATTATCCTTGCAATAAAAAATACCCCGAAAATAAAAGTTCTCCAAACGTCCCAAAAATGATATATGATTTTTTTGTAGAATATTTAAGAATATCTGGCACTGAGAACACACCAGGGGGACCCACCATTTGTCCACGAGGGTGCAGGGCGCGCCCACCCCCCTGGGGCACGCCCCCTGCCTTGTGGGCCCCACGTGGCCCCTCTCCACTTATTCCTGCACCCACTCACTTCGTCTTCCTCCAGAAAAAATCCCCCAATAGCTCAAACCCATGTTCTAGCTCATCTTGCTGCCGTTTTCGATCTCCTTGCTCAAAGCTCCATTCACGAAACTGCTTTGGGGGATTGTTCTTCGGTATGTGACTCCTCCAATGGTCCAATTAGTTTTTGTTCTAGTGCTTTATTTATTGCAAATTCTTGTTGCTTAGGTGACCCTGTTCTTGAGCTTGCATGTCAAATTTATATGGTCAAAAGTAGTTTTAATGCATGATATAGTCTCCAGGCACTTGTGGGAGTAGTTGCTATCAATCTTGTTGAGTTTGGTTCACTTTTATTTTGAGTCACTAAAAATTTCAGAAATTTTCAGAGGGAGAAAATGTTGAAGAGATTGTTTAGAGGCTCTTCGAGCCGAAGCTCGAAGGATAAGCAAAGTGAAGAGAATAAGAAGCCCCAATATAATCATCCTCGCACTGCGGAGGTTCGGCCGTGTGAATGGCCTTGTGATGAGTTCTTGAGAGCCGCCGGAATCTATGAGGATTTTTATTACTTGGCTGAGAATGCAGGCCTTACCGACTTCCTCCACGACCAGCTCGAACAGTATCTCCTACTCACTAATATTTTTGTGCAAAATTTTCATTTCCATGCTAGGAGATCACCACCTTCGGTGGATTTTTATTTATATGATGAGTTTAAGGAGATGTCACTCTATGATTTTTGTGCGGTTTGCAAGTTGCCTTTTGAGGGCAGCGTCGAGGAACCACATCCTAGGGATGTGGCAGAATTTATTGATATGATTGTTGTAGGGGAAACGAGAAAAGTGTCAGATGCAAGAACTACTAGCATACATTTTCCTGTTCTACGTTACTATGCAATATTTGCTAGTAGATGTCTAATTGGCCGCAGGAACAGTGGGGCCTCAGTGCTCCTGACCTCGCCATTTTGCACCATGCTTTACTCTGTGACAGAACTTTCAGTTTAGGTGCTATGGTTGCTAAACGGTTGAGTCTAAACTGTACAAAGGGCCCCATTTTTGGATGTATCTTTGCTTCGCATCTTGCTAAATATTTTGAGATACCTATTAGACATTATGAGAAAGAAGAAAAGGTGCTGCCCCCTATTTTCTTAGACTATAAAAGTATGGTAGCACATGATTTTATTTGCGATGATAAGGAGAAGAGACTCATTTATAACCTGGTATTCAGTGAAAAGACTTGTCAGATTATTACCCTGCCAGCACCTTCTTTGTTTAACATTCATTCAGGCACATACATCATCCTGCCCGATGACATTTATGCATATTGGGAGCAAACACGATCCCCAGAGCCTGAGCCTGAGCCTGAGCCTGAGCGTGAGCCATCTCCTGACCCTTATCGGCAGTCTGTTTATCAGTGGAATCCGGAGGAGATCGCCAACCAGTGGCACCCAGAGGACACTCCTCCATACACCGGAGAGAGCAGCTTTGATCCTTGGGCATAGACCAACTTAGGCCAAAAGTCTAAGCTTGGGGGAGTATGTATTTCTCACCGACATTACATTCATGTTCACACACTCATGCCAGTTGTCGATGCTCATACTTTTTCATTGTACTATCCATGCTAGTTTATTTTCTTTTCTAAGCTTCTTCTTGTGTGTTTGAGAAACCTTAAGAAAAACCAAAAAAATTAGTTGTAGCTTTTAGCTAGTTTACTTTCCATGCCTGTAGTAGTAATAATTAAAAGAAAAACCCAAAAATATTTCTCGTTCTTCTTTTGCTTGTTGGGAGCTTTCCCGTGTAAATAGTTTTATTTCTTTTCTTTTCTATGGGGGTCGAGAGGAGAAGACCATAATGAAAATGTTGAGTGGCTCTCTATGCATTATTGTTGATTTAACAAAGAGTCCATGTTACCTTGTCTTCTCCCTTGTATTGAATGCTTGCAGATTCCAGCTTAGTCCAATGCACGTGCACTATTATTATTATCCACACCGTTCGGTCGTGCAAGTTAAAGGCAATAATGACGATATATGATGGACTGATTGAGATGAGAGAAGCTGGTATGAACTCGACCTATCTTGTTTTTGTAAATATGATTAGTTCATCGTTCCTGATTCAGCCTATTATGAATGAAACATATTTGCAATGACAATTAGAGATTATAGTTGCTCATGCCATGATTAATTAGCTAGGAGTTTATAATGGTTTACCTTGCGTGCCAGCATGCTATTAAAATGGTTGTGATGTGGTATGATAGGGTGGTATCCTCCTTTGAACGATTCGAGTGGCTCGACTTGGCACATGTTCACGCATGTAGTTGAAACAAAATCAACATAGCCTCCACGATATTTATGTTCATGGTGGATTATATCCTACTCATGCTCGCACTCAATGTTTATTAATTTTAATGCATGTTCATGACTGTTGTCGCTCTCTAGCTGGTCGCTTCCCAGTCTTTTTCTAGCCTTCACTTGTACTAAGCTGAAACACTGCTTGTGCATCCACTTCCATAAACCCCAAAGTTATTCCATATGTGTCCACCATACCTTCCTATATGTGGTATCTACCTGCCGTTCCAAGTAAATTTGTATGTGCGAAACTCTAAACCTTCAAATGAAATTCTATTTTGTATGCTCGAATAGCTCATGTATCAACTAGGGCTGTCTATATCTTCCATGCTAGGTGGGTTATTCTCACGAGGAGTGGACTTCGCTCCTCACTCACAAGAAAATGGCCGGTCACCGGGATGCCCAGTCCCATGCTCAAATCAAAATAATTGCAAACAAAACTCCCCTAGGACTGTTGTTAGTTGGAGGCACCTGTTGTTTCAGGCAAGCCATGGATTGATGCTTGTTGGTGGTGGGGGAGTATAAACTTTACAATTCTGTTTGGGAACCGCCTATAATGTGTGTAGCATGGAAGATATCAAGATCTCTCACCTGTAATGTTGACAATGAAAGTATGCCGCTCAAAATATTATTTATCTCTATTTCAAAAATCGAGCTCTGGCACCTCTACAAATCCTTGCTTCCCTCTGCGAAGGGCCTATCTATTTACTTTTATGTTGAGTCATCACCCTCTTATTAAAAAGCACCAGTTGGAGAGCACCGCTGTCATTTGCATGCATTACTATTAATTTACATTGAGTATGACTATGACTGGATCTCTTTTGCCATGAATTACAATGTTTAGTCAGTCCTTGATCTTCAGAGGTGCTCTGCATTTATGTTTTGCGGTCTCAGAAAGGGATAGCGAGATACCATCTTGTTATATCATATTATGATTGTTTTGAGAAAGTGTTGTCATCCGAGATTTATTATTATTGCTCGCTAGTTGATTATGCCATTGATATGAGTAAACATGAGACCTAAGTGTTATTGTGAATATGGTTGGTTCATAATCTTTGCTGAAAACTTGAACTTTGGCTTTACATATTTACAACAACAAGCGCAAACAGAGTTTGTAAAAGTTTTTCTTTATCACTTTCAGTTTGTCAACTGAATTGCTTGAGGACAAGCAAAGGTTTAAGCTTCGGGGAGTTGATACGTCTCCATCGTATCTACTTTTCCGAACACTTTTGCCCTTGTTTTGGATTCTAACTTGCATGATTTGAATGGAACTAACCCGGACTGACGCTGTTTTCAGCAGAATTGCCATGGTGTTGTTTTTGTGCAGAAATAAAAGTTCTCGGAATGACCTGAAACTTCACGGAGAATATTTTTGGAATATATAAAAAATACTAGCGAAAGAATCAACACTAGGGGGCCCACACCCTGTCCACGTGGGTGGGGGTGCGCCCACCACCCTGGGGCGCGCCCCCTGCCTCGTGGGTCCCCTGAGGCTCCACCAACCTCAACTCAAACTCTATATATTCACATTCGGGGAGAAAAAAATCGGAGAGAAGGATTCATCGCATTTTATGATACGGAGCCGCTGCCAAGCCCTAATATCTTTCGGGAGGGCTGATCTGGAGTCCGTTCGGGGCTCCGGAGAGCGGAATCCGTCGCCGTCGTCATCATCAACCTTCCTCCATCACCAATTTCATGATGCTCACCGCCGTGCGTGAGTAATTCCATCGTAGGCTTGCTGGACGGTGATGGGTTGGATGAGATTTATCATATAATCGAGTTATTTTTGTTAGGGTTTGATCCCTAGTATCCATTATGTTCGGAGATTGATGTTGCTATGACTTTGCTATGCTTAATGCTTGTCACTAGGGCCCGAGTGCCATGATTTCAGATCTGAACCTATTATGTTTTCATGAATATATGTGAGTTCTTGATCCTATCTTGCAAGTCAATAATCACCTACTACGTGTTATGATCCGGTAACCCCGAAGTGAAAATAATCGGGACCACTCCCGGTGATGACCGTAGTTTGAGGAGTTCATGTATTCACTAAGTGTTAATGCTTTGGTCCAGTACTCTATTAAAAGGAGGCCTTAATATCCCTTAGTTTCCAATAGGACCCGCTGCCACGGGAGGGTAGAACAAAAGATGTCATGCAAGTTCTTTTCCATAAGCACGTATGACTATATTCGGAATACATGCCTACATTACATTGATGAACTGGAGCTAGTTCTGTGTCACCCTATGTTATAACTGTTGCATTAGAATCGCATCTGACATAATTATCCATCACTGATCCAATGCCTACGAGCTTTTCACATATTGGTCTTTGCTTAGTTACTTTACTGTTGCCACTACTACAATTACTACAAAACTGCTACTGTTACTTTTGCCACCGTTAACGTTACTTCCATACTACTTTGCTACTAAATACTTTGCTGCAGATATTAAGTTTTCCAGGTGTGGTTGAATCGACAACTCAACTGCTAATACTTGAGAATATTCTTTGGCTCCCCTTGTGTCGAATCAATAAATTTGGGTTGAATACTCTACCCTCGAAAACTGTTGTGATCTCCTATACTTGTGGGTTATCACACCGCGCAGCTGCTACCCCTTGTCGACAAAGTGGTGGGCAGATTGCCCACCTGGAAGGCTTGGCTCATGAACCGAGTAGGCCGGCTCGTGCTGGTTGTGACGCCCCCGATTCAATCTACACTAATCATACATGCAAATGCGTATGATCAAGATCAGGGACTCATGGGAAGATATCACAACACAACTCTAGACACTCATTAAATAATACGGGCTTTATATTACAAGCCAAGGGCCTCGAGGGCTCGAATACATAACTTCGAATACAAACGAGTCAGTGAAAGCAACATTATCTGAGTACAGACATAAGTTAAACAATATCTGCCTTGAGAAGGCTAGCACAAACATCAACAATTGAAAAGGCAAGGACTCCTGCCTAGGAGCCTCCTAACTAGTCCTGGTCGGCGGCGGCCTCCACGTAGTAGTAGGCACCCTCGGTGTATTAGTAGTCGCCATCGAAGGTGGAGCCTGGCTCCTGGGCTCCTCCATATGGTTGCGACATCCAAGAAGAATGGAGAAGGGGAAAAGAGGAAGCAAAGCAACTGTGAGTACTCATCCAAAGTACTCGCAAGCAAGGACCCACAGTACGTATGCATCGGTATCAACGAAATGGGTAGTATCTGTGGACTGAACTGCAGAATGCCAGAATAGAAGGGGAAAGCCTAGCCTATCGAAGACTAGCATCTTCAGGCATCTTGCAACATCAGAAGAGATAAGAGTAGCATATTATAATATTAGTAAGTATGTTGTAACATCGCCCAGAGATCACTTCCTCAACTCCCTGCGAGAAAGCAATCCCGGAGCCATCATTTCCATAACATGCCTCAGCATTCAGTATCCAGTTCTAGTTGTATCGATCGGGATACAACTCCGAGCGTCTGTTACCGTGGACACGGCAATTCGAATAGATAATACTTCCCTGCATGGGTGCACAAACTTACCCAACATGCTCGATCAACTCCGGTCAGACACACCATCAGGTCATGACCGCCCTCGGCTGATCAACACACCGCAGTCCTACCTAGGCTCAACAGAGAGGCCAGCACGCTGGTCTACATCCTAAGCGCTCAGGGGTCTTGGGCCCATCGCCCTTGGCACTCCTACACGTTGTGTGGATGGCCGGGATCAGTCCTGGCTACCTCCTTATATAAGGAAGGTGCTTACGCGGGCCACCCAGGCGCATGCCGCTCCATTGCTGACGTCCGAAGAGCTTTCAACTGATACATACGACGCGGAGTGCCCATACTTATTCCCGTGTGATGGTTAGTGCGAAAAGGCCAGAGGCCTACTCGGATCAAATATCCAAACCGTTAGTGTCTTGGTAGTGCGCGGTAACGAGCAGAGACTCACGATCATGTGAACCCGTCTCCCCGTCTCATGGACTTATGGCAAGGGCTAAGAATGACCGGCCGTGCCACGTAATTATCTCTCGGGTACCCTCCAGGTCAACCCGACTTCACATCACTCGCGGGTACCCCTCGGGGTCGACCCGATGTCATCATGGTTCTGTGGTAAGTCAAAGTAACCGTGTGTCCGGAACAGCAAGGGGGGGACTCGAGGAATCACCCTCAATGGATTCCCACTTGATGTAACCGTCAAGGTGGACTTGGAGGGATCACCCTCGATGGTCCACACTTGAGGGGTTGCACGACAAAGTCGTTATCGGGAGTGGTGAAGGAGGAATCACCCTCGATGACCACGATCGAATAGCTACACTACAGGGTTAACATCAGAAGTGCTGACGAGGTATCACCCTCGGCACTCGATAAATAACTCTGCAGAGGTCGTACAACTAAGGGGGGTGATGTGTGGTGTCGGGGCCTGGACGTCGATAATGTTGATCGAGTCATCGAACATAAAGCGGGGCAACTGGGACAAGGTTAGGGGTCACACATGGATCACTAACCAACCTATACTAAGTAGTTTAGGATAAACAGGTAAGGTATGAAAGCAGGTAACAAAAACAGGCTATGCATCAGAATAGGATCATACAAAAACAGTAGCAGTTCTAATGCAAGCATGGGAGGAAAAGAAATGGGCGATATCAGAATGCTCAAGGGGGGTTTGCTTGCCTGAAAGCTCCGCTGCAAAGGAAGAAGGGTCGTCGGTGACGTAGTCGACACAGGGGCATCATCGGTCTCGGGGTCTACCGGAGAGAAGAGGGGGAAGAAACAGTAAATATAGTGCAAACAGATGCATCACTAAGCATGACATGACGATATGCAGAGCTAGGGTTGACCTAACGTAGTGCTACATGTTGTAGACGGAGGAGGGAAACATCCAGATGGGTTTTCCAGTGTTTGGCGTTTTTCGGACAGAAGAAAAGAGGGGGACGGTTCCATGTTCAGCATGCTAGGGGAATGTGACAGATGAATGGACCACGTATTCGGGTTCGTTGGATTTTTCTGAGCAACTTTCATATATAAATTATTTTCATCCGACTTACGGATTATTTTCTATTGATTTTCAAAGTTTCAAAACATTTTCGGAATTGCTGGATTTAAATCAATTCGAAATTAATAACTAGATAAATTGTTTTGGGTACACAGGAGTGTACCCAGCAATGTGTGTAAGTGTATGACATGTGGGGCCCTGTTGACTGCCCAGTCAGCAGTCAACAGTCAAAGCTGACAGGGTTGACTGGTCCAAGGTGGCACGGGCACGAGCTAGAACGGCCGGAAGTGACCGGGACGAGACGTCCGACGGTGGTGATGGCTCAACCGTGACGGAAACGAGCCAAGGAGGCACGAGGAGCGAGAGGGGGGTCGAGGAGGACCGTGAGCTCACCTAGGGGGCGCATGGGGTCCCGTTGGCAGCTTAGTAGCAGCAGCCGTAAGTGGATTCGACGGGGAACTCCGGCCGAAGCGGGGCGGCGATCTCCTGCTCGAGCTACTCCTCGGAGTCAACGAAGACGAACCAGACGCAGCTCCAGGTGAGGGCCTGAACCGACGAGGTGGACGACGGCCACACGGACGGAGGAGGCCATGGCAATGATGACACGGGTGGGTGCGGGAGAGAGCGAAGCAGCGCGAGGGAAGGGGAAGTGGGGAGGCGCTAGGGTTTGTAGGGGGTCTGGCTCGGCCCTATCCGGTAGGAGAGCCGTGGGATGGCCGGCACGCGTCCATCCGCGACCATGGCGACCGGATGCGCGCCACGGTCTCATGTGAACACGAAGGAAGGAGAAGGCACGGTTGGGCTGGGTCGATTGTCCACTGTGCACATAGAGCCCAGTCCAACAGGTAAGTTTGTCCATTTTCCTTTCTCCTTTTTTGTTAATCATTTTGTCTCAGTTTTCTATTTAGTTCACATAGCAGATGAATTTTGCTTGGACTCAAAATTTGCAAATAATTACTATGCAATATTCTGGAGCGTCCCACAAAGTTTGGGGACACTTGGAATTGTATAAGTATTTGTTTATTTTGAAAAGGCTATTTTTATTTACTGTTGGACCACTTTATAATTTCCTAGGGGTTAATTGGTCAGTCAAATGATGTTGATTTCAACATGAGAAGTGATCAGGGGACTTTTTAAAATAATGCAAACATTTTAGTTTTATTGCTCGAAGAAATAATTTATTTGACTTATTTTAAATTTGAAAAAGGCTTTGAATTTTTGGACAAGTGGCAAGCTTCATAGTAATCATGATGGCATGGCCACCATTAGGGGGGATTACTGTAGCATGATTCTCGAGGTGTTACACTAGTGAAATTGGTGCTTAGCGCGATCCCGCTACACCAGCTGCTTGTGTTGGCGCCCCCAAAGAGGATCCTCCGCATGCTCGAGCGTATCCAGCGCGGGTTCGTTTGGGCCGGGCGCGCCGAGGCTAAAGGAGGCCACTGCCATGTCAACTGCCGCCGGGTCGCGCTCCCCAGGAGCCTTGGCGGATTGGGAGTGCATGACCTAGAGCGCACCGGCATGGCGCTCAGGACCCGTTGGCTCTGGTTCAGCAAAATCGACGAGCGCCATGCATGGGCTGGTCTCGGCCTCCAGTTCCCTACCGAGGAGCAGGCCTTCTTCTTCGCCAGCACCCACACGTCCAATGGGAACGGCCATAACACCAAATTTTGGGAAGACCGGTGGATCAATGGGCGCTTCGTTGGCGAGATTGCCCCCTTGCTGCATGCCTACATCCCAAAACGGCAAAGGAAGAACAGGACGATCGCTGAGGGCCTATAAGCCCACCTCTGGGCGCGCGACATCCACGGCGTCCTGGGAGTTCACGAGATCGGTCAGTACTTGTTGCTTTGGCGACTCCTCGAGGGTATTGCCCTCTCCGCCGAGCCTGACAAGCTGATTTGGAAGTGAACCGAGGCCGGCACCTACACTGCTAAATCCGCCTACCACGCATCCTTCCACGGATCAATCGCCTGCAACCACTGGAAGCTCACTTGGAAGAGTTGGGCGCCGCCGAAAGTGAAATTCTTTCTCTGGCTTGTCAGCCTTGACCGCTGCTGGACGGCTGACCGCCTCGCACGACATGGGCTTCAGCACCACACGGCGTGTCCCTTGTGCAACCAGGCCCCGGAGACGATGCAGCACCTCCTGCTAGCCTGCCCCTCCTCGCGGCAGGTTTGGCACGAGATCCTTTCCTGGATGCACATGACCTGCCGAGCGCCGGCCAATGACAGCTCCCTGCTCGACTGGTGGCTCAATGCCAGGCAAGACACCCCCCAGCTGATGCGCAAGGGGCTTGCATCCGCGACGCTTCTGACATCCTGGATGATTTGGAAACACAGAAACGACTGCATCTTCGACCGCGCGCAACCATCCGTTCACACCTTAGTGAGTAGGATCAAAGCCCACCTTAGTGAGTAGGATCAAAGCCGAAGCCAGGCTCTGGACTACTGCTGGCGCTGCTGGGCTTAGAGTTGTGCTGCCCCCACATGGGATGTGCACTAGCATCTACTTGATGTCTGAAACCACCTCCTAGGAGGATTGTAAATTACAAACTCTCTCTTTTCAATGGAATGAGACGCATGGGTCCCCTGCGTTTTCTCGAAAAACAATAGGTAACAATTTTTTCCTACAGGGTTGTAGGAGGAGAATGCTGCACCGGTCGGGACTAACAGACCAGATGATCAAGTGCAGACAACATCAGAGTAGAAAGCTATTGTCCTCCGCTGGCAGTCCTGCACTGAGAGTAGCTCGACGTCGAATACTTCAAACTGTTTCGCGCTAAAGAACGTCGATGGCCCAACCTTCAGCAAACAAAACATATATGTCAGAAACTGTGTACCATATTTGCTCTTGACAGTGATTGGTACTCTATTCTTATGCCAAGGATATCCGTATGAGGCAGCATCGCAGATGAGTAAAGATCTGAGCTGCAGCCACTATAAGCTGGTTCGGTGGGATCTATGAAATTATTTTGGTTCCTATATAACTAGGTTTTTTTCCTTGTTTCTTCGTAAACGGTCGTCTTGTTTACCATTAGCATCATCAGCACACTAATCTTAAACCCCTCGCATTTTTCCTTCTGATTTGTCATTTATATTGCCTCCATAAAATGTTTGTCCAGATGTGAGCTTCTTTAGCTAAGTTCTTCAGGCTTTATGGAACTTAGTATTATATTCTCACCGCAAACATATTTCCAAATAAGGTGCCTCCAACTATGTCTATATTTAACACAAATATTTTTTGGATGGACAGGAATATTCTTGGTACAGGAAGTATAGTTCACTTTAATTCAGGAAATCTAATCTTCTTGTCTCCAGACTACTGCCATTTCTGGGCTGATTTAACTTTGTTTCCAAACGTTTCTATCTAGTGTTTTGTACTCCTAAATATCACTGTACACTACTGGTCCCATAAGAAAAGAACCCTACTAAGAAGATCAGTGAAACAATGGTCGCACCATGCAACTAGATAGTTTGCAATCTATCTTAGAATAAGCCATCCTACCAATTTACCCTTTGCCTCTACCCAAGAAGTTGTGAGCATAAGTTTATCCACCAGTTCTACGGTTATATGATTTTAAATATTGAATATGGCAGGGCAGGGTCAGTGATGATTTCTGATTAGTGCAACAGCAAGTACATACAGAACAAGGTAAAATACACAAGAAGTCAACAAGTGAAAAATGCTGCCATGCAAGAGATGACAGTCACTTACAGGAGGACCAAGCTCAGGAGGTATAATTAGTCTTCTCTTCCCCCCTGGCTTCATGTCCCGAATCCCCTCTTCAAAACCTGCATCAAGAAAGCCTGAAATAAGTTGTGGTGTTACAACGATATGTCTCGAGAAGGCGAGAAGTTCATCAGAATAACCAGGCCGAGGATAGTTTTGCAAGCCCAGCCCCAGTTTAGAATATTATTGACATGGCTAGGCATAGTTCAATCCGGTGTTCAACATTCCAGGAGACCAAAGGAGGACATATCATGTAACTAGTGAATACTTTCCTGGAACTAATGATTTGTTGCCTAGTCGAATTTTGGCAGGCGAACCCTGGATGTAGGTGCTATCTATCCTTCGTCCTGATTCGTTGTAGCCCACATAGTGAAATATAACCTGTAATTTGGCGGATGGAAGTCAGTATCGCACAAGAAGAATAGAACAATAACATATGCTGCAAATATTTATAAACTAAATGTAGTTCCCTATATTAGTCACCAATTTACAAGAAATAAAATTAAAATTACTTATTTTGCTTTAGACTTCTACTCCTTTAGTAGTACTATATTATAAGAACAATGGAAGAACCAACTGGTCCATGCTTAACAAAAAAACATGAGAACGAGATTGACAAATTACGTGAAACGTGTTCACACACAAGAAATTAAACATGAAATAACAAACAGTTAATTCCTATCCAAAAAAAGAAAACATGAATGCCAGATCACACACATTTTTTTCATTTCGAAAAGAGATCAGACAGACATAAATATATTACTCCCGATCTAAACGCTCTTATATTTCTTTACGGAGGGAGAATAATTCAGGGAATAACCTGCTGACCATCCTTTGGGCAATCGCCTGTACCAACTTTGACGTCCTCATATATTAATCCGGAGTCCCGAGTTATGTAGTTGTCGGGTGTCACTACTTTGACCTGAAAACCTGAAATGCATTTAGTCAATATATAGCGTGATATTTAATTAGTCATCCGGGTTCCAGAATTAGAAGATAGAAACAAAAACCATATCAACAATGATACCCTGAATAACGAAACACCAACTGACTGAAGTGTAAAATGCTGATGATCCGAAACTTGCATCTGACTTGCAAATGAACAAGCGTATACGGTAGGCACAAAAAGAAGGCTACAAATAAATCCATCGATAATATTTTTTTTGGAAAAGGAAATCCATAGATATTTGTGCAAGTGAAAAATTAGCTTGCATAGTTTGGAATCAAGTAAATTGAGTTGCAGCCTATATCCAAAAGAATTTTGGTGGTGACAACCAAACCAGTTGAGGCAGGCTAGGTATATGCATGGACAAGAAACATAAATAATCCCTGATCTAAAGGCTCTTATATTTCTTTGCGGAGGGAGTACTACATACATAGATAATGGGACATGATCACCTTCTCTGATGAAGTTTGGGAAATCATCAGGTGCACGGTTGGCTTCCTGGATCTTCTTGTTCTGCTGAAGCAAGCGTCTTTCGTCATAAGGATTTATGGTCTTGGTCTTGGCGTGGGCGGAGAAGGGCAGTGAGAGCGTGGGCGTAGCCAGGAGCAGAGCAAGAGCCGCCCGCTTCCCGATCTTGAGCTTACCATTCCTGTCTCCACCCAAGACACTGGATTGTTTGCATTAACAAAACCAGGTCAAATACAACACAAGATATAACGATGAAATGTGCGTATTTTCGTTTTTTTTCTAGAGCAGAATAGCTCTAGTTTACCAAACAGGCAAGGCTAGCGACCAAAATATAACACAAAATTGATGATTTACTACCATAATAGCCTCTTCCCGTGGCGCCTAGCGGCTGCGGATGCCGTCGTGGAACTGGACCTGGAGGGAGCAACCAGTCCTGCAAGAAAAGAAGCGCGAGAGAAATGAGCAAATGAAGAGCTCGTTCATGGAGATGGAGTGGAGGGGAGGGGAGGCCTCACGGCTGCAAGAGGATAGGGTGGAGCGGGAGGAGGACACCAGCTCCATCTCCTTCTCCTCCAATCCCGCGCTCACTCGCAGTGCCAGCTGAATGAAGAAGCACAAGGAAGGAAGGAAGGAAGGGGATAATTGAGCCAAAGAAGAGGTGCGCTTCTGTACAGCGCACACACACCCAAAACGTATAAGGGACGGTCATTTCACACGTCGTATTAAAATACCCGCCCGCCGTACGCGCGCCCACGTCGCCGTACGGCCCTGTACGTACGCCCGCCCGTCCGCGCCCACGCCCGGTGTACGCCCGTGTGGTTCGAGTGAAAAAAAACCCAACCGGGCGAACCCTATCTTCCTGTCGCCGCCGCCGCCGCCTCTCGCTCCGCCGCCGCCACCGCCATCTCCGGCAGTACCTGGCCGACGAGAAAATAAAGACGCCGTCAGCACCTAGTAATACTGACGCGTTGTGCGCGACTGGACGCCGACAACCGCCTAGGTCCGGGAGACGCCGCCGTTGTCAGCTCGCCGTGCTGTTCGCCCTTGAGCCTCCAGCGAATCTCAGCGCCATGTCTGACGAAGGCAACGAGGTACGCGAGCAGTTGGCATAGTGATTTAAAAACGGATTTTAGTTACGAGGATGTTAGGTGATGTTTGAATGGATCTTGATTATATATAAACGTGTATAGATGGAGGCAGAAATCGGATATGACGGTGATGACGGTGGTAGCGAGGACGGATCATTGTCATTGGATGAAGACGAACATGACGGGGAAAATTATATGAGTTTGGATGAGTCTTACAGTGACAATGTAAGTGGTCTGCATGTTGTCAAGCATATTAAATACAAGCATCCGCGATGACACTAACATGTACTTGTTTGACTTTGCACGGGTAGCAGGGGATGATGACAATGCGGATATGGATGTAGATGATTCATATGCTGAAAGCGGTAGCCATGTAAGTTTAAAATTATGCAGGTTAGTTTAAAGTGACATGACAAACACATCAAATCTTACATATCATATTTAAAATTTGCGCAGATGGAAGTGGAAGGATACTATGAGTGGAATTTCTTCGATGATGCCAATGACGAAAACGATATCGATGCATCTTATAATGACAGCTCGAGCAAAGTAAGTAGTGCAAAGTGAATACATATGATAGTCCTCATACAACTACTTACTGGCATATAAGGTTGTTTGTATTTTTTTCAGGGAGAGGTTGGTGGCCCGTGCGAAAACGATGATGATGCCAATGGTGATGAGTGCAATTTTGACACTGGGTACGATGAATACCAGCAAGAATCACTAGACAGGCATTGGATGGTGATGTCCACGACGTTCAGGACAGATGAGGAGGCATATGATTTCTATAACGACTATGCGAAAAAGCATGGCTTCAGCATTAGGAGGGACAACTTGAAATATGCGAAGGGTGTCGACGCACGTAGGCACTTGAGGAGGTTTCTTTGTTCGAGGGCTGGGAAACGACAGGCCAAGTTTTGTACCATGGAAGGGAAGAAGTGCAGGCTGAGAGCAGAGAGTCGGTGTTATTGAGGCCCATCTAACTGTGAAGCTTGATAGAGAGCGCTCCATTTGGTATGTCAGCAGTTTCAGCGATGATCATAGTCACACTCTTGCTAGACTGGATGAAGTTATATATCTTCGGTCTCATAATCAGACAAAGGAATACCAGAAGCTCGAGATCTTAGCAATGGCAGGTGCTGGCATCAGAAAACATTGGATTTATGACAACTTCGTTAGTAGGTATGGATCATATGCAAGGGCTGGTTTCGGGAGGAGGAAGCTTTATAACATGTGTTATAGGGAGAAAATGAAGTTGCTCGCAAAGGGTGATGCGGACACTGCGATTGGTATCATGATGACGAGAAAGGCAAGGGATCCAGACTTTTTATTTGAGCACACTGTTGACGCAGAAGGCAAGCTGAAGAACATGTTCTGGTGTGATTCTCAGTCACGTCGGGATTACCTTGACTTCGATGATGTAACCGTCTTCGACAACACTTATAAGATGAATAGGTACGGAATGCCATTCATACCTTTTGTTGGTCTAAACAATCATTGTTGCACCACTGTGTTCGGTTGTGCTGTTGTGTCAGATGAGACTGAGGATACATATGTTTGGGTGTTGCAGACCTTCTTCAGAGCTCATTGTCAGAAGAAGCCGAGGTCTGTAATTACTGACGGAGACGCAGCCATGATAAGGGCCATCGGGAAGGTCCTTACTGACGTGTGGCATCGACTTTATTCGTGGCATATAGAGAAAAACATGCAGAAACACCTCCACCACAAGTCCCTTAAGGAGTTCAGGTCTCTTATTTACTATGCTACTACACATGATGAGTTTGAGGCGAGATGGGCAGCTTTTAAAGCTAAATGGGAGTCGGAGAAAACTGAAACATGGTTGCGTAGGATGTACAGGAAGAAAAGGCTTTGGGCTGCGTCATATCTCACCGGTGGTTTCTTCCTTGGTATGCGGAGTAACCAGAGGAGCGAGAGTCTGAACTCTTGCCTTCATATGCATCTTGACTCTGGCATGACAATTGTTGATATGGTTGTGCATTATGAGAACTGCATTGTTCGCCTCCGTGAGAACGAGTCATACGACGACTGCATGTCCACACAGACACTCCCTGTAGCAGTACTCGATGAGTTCAAATGCATTGCGAAAGCCGCTGCCCGTGACTTCACTGTGGTGAACTTTTACCTCTTGCAGAAAGAAATGAAGAAGGCAGCAGATCTTGAGATCATAGATAGACTCAGTGGAGCCGTCAGTCAGAGATTCATAGTGGCATGGAAAAATAACAGGCAACTGAGATTCAAAGTGGACTATACACCTACTAACTCAGAAGAAACAGTGAAGTGCAGTTGTGATAGTATGAAATGTAAAGGTCTCCCATGCAAGCATGTTCTTTATGTTTTGGCCAGGTTGAACGTGAAGGACTTACCTGAGTGCTTAGTGCTGCGAAGATTCACCAAGAATGCTAGAGGTGGACTGCCCGTGAAACGCACTAGCGATCTCTTCGCATGGGAATGGGCAGGTACTGAGGACAGAACTAAGTACAGTGAGTTGACTATTTTGTCTGCGGAAGCATCTCATGCGGCATGTCATAGACCATTTCTATTTGACAAACTGAAGGCTGCTCTCGAGGATGTGATAGCAAACAAGGACGTTGAGGAGGAGGATTATGTGAGACAGCATAGGGTTGCGCATGACGATGCTTTTCTACCGGATCAAGATCATGTTTTTGTTGGTGATCCAGAGAAAGTCAATACGAAAGGAGCACCAAAAGGGCAGAATAAGAAAGGCCGTGGTAAGGAACCTGGCGTGACTAAAAACGGTAGACCTAAAGGTTCCAATGAGAAACCTCCTGTGCGCCTATGCGGTTTATGTAGAATAAAAGGTCATTTCAAGAACAATTGTCCTCGGAATCCTAAGTATGTGTACACATTTTTTAACGTACTTTTCTTGTTTAGTTTATTGTTTACAAAATTTTCACATATATTATGATCTTTCTATGCAGGAACATGGCATGATGATCATAGCACGGATTGTTTGAATAAGTGGAACAACTTCTGAACAGAGTTGATGATTTATTTGGTTGTATTAAAGAATACTACTTATAAATTTGTTTCGGTACATCGCTACGGGAGACTTGTAATCGGTGTTTACTTATGTCATATTTGTTGGCATTATACTCGTTGTTTTTAATATGATATGCGACATACACATTTTTACTTTAGAATATATATTTCTTGGCGCTATAGGTATTGTTTTTAATACGATATGTGATGTACACATTATTTCTTTAAAAATATATGATTTGATGTATAAATCATGGATGTTGGGCGATCGGAGGCGTTCTACAGACGTCGGTTGCTTTGTTTTTTATAAAAATTAATAGCCGCTGGGCCGCGAGTGGCGCGAGACGGCGCAAAGGGGCTCAACGTACGAGGATGATTCAGGTGCCGCCGCAGATGGCGATCTCGGGGCTACACCGCCCTCGGGCGCAGAGGGCGCAGGTGGGTAGAGGGGGAATCAACCTTGGGGCAGCACATGCCAAACCTGGAGCGACGCGCGGCGCGGGCCGGCTCGCCAGATGACGCGCCCCCACGCGGGCCATCTCGCGCCAAACACGTGTCGCCATTTGAGCCGCATGAGGCGAGCACGTTAGGCGCGGGCGCTGGCGACGCTCGCCTCCTCTCGGCGACCACAGTCGCGGGCCATCTTCAGGCGAGCACAGGACGCGTGGTGCGGGCGATGCTCGCCTCCGATACGTACCCACCTGAGAAATAGCGTTTATAAATTTTTCTCCGTCCCATATTGAAAACAGCGAAGGAGGAACAGCCCACATGAGTTTTTGTGTTCGAAAACCAGAAATGCAATTTTCAAAGCACGTTAAGTAAGATATCACTGAATCAATTAATGTATTTCGAAAGCACGTGCAACATGTAACTCACCCATCTTCTTGTTGAGGCATGTCGTACGGGACTATAGGCCATGCAGACACATCTGGGAACGACATAATTGCACTAGCATTTGCATCTTGGATATCTCCTGCGAGTTGTTCTCTCTGGAAAAAAAATGATACAAACACGTTGAGTACATATGGTAAACAAAACATAGGCTTAATTGTACACACATGAATACGAAACTTACAAAAATTTCAACGAATTTCCTGGTAGCTTTAGAGATATTCCACCCCCCCCCCCCTCTCAGAATCAAGAATTTGAAACTCTTTCTTTCCAGTGTGCATAACACATGTAATCAAGTGATTTTTATCCTTATTTAAAGGAAAATAAGCCTATTTGACAATTCAAATATTGTTACTAAGCTCGCCTTTCACATATGATAGTAATGTAAAAACAATTCTGCATTGCAAACGGTACCTTAGGTTTTGCAAAATATTCTGTCATGCATCTGTTGAGAGGTTCATTTGCATCTGCTAAACCTTCCGGATCGTCTACCGACTTCCCTCGTCTTACTAACTTTGGGCGAGTGTGTAGTAACCAGTAAGACCTATGTGTGGGTACAAGATACCTGTCCTTGGCGATACTTGAATCCGATATGTACGTCGCATAAGTGTCAATTACCTGAAATAGATGAGTAAATTTAACATGGATGCAATATATTTAGCACATGAAATAAGCATGACAATTAAAGTACATACATCACCGTATAACCATGCATGGTTAATTATCTGGCAAGCTCTTGCCGCAGATAGTCCTTCATCTTTACCGTTGTTGAATATTTCATGGTTCTTATGTTTTGGTGAGTGCCCGTACGCTTTCACGTACTGCACAGCCGCACGCACCATATCATCCACAGAATGATCAAACTGAGGGATTGTTCAATTAAACAGTTCTACAACACAAGTCAATAAAGTTATAGTACAATTTTTCAATATATAATTATCAAAGAAATATTCATACCGTGTTTAACTTACTCGCTTTTGCGGAATTTTCGGAGTCTTTTTAACATAAGGAGATTTCTGGTACTTTGACACAGTCCGCCTTCGCTATTATCATCTGACATGCCCTGTGACACTTCTTGCTCATTTTGTTTCACTTCCCATCTCGTTGCTTTTATTTCATCTGTTTTTAGAGATGATGCTTCTCTTTTTTCCGACTGCTCTGGGACATCTATAGGATCATCCTTCTCACCCTTATAGCTACTCAAGTGACCAATACTGAGTTTGAACAAATCCCCTCCTTCAGAATCCAAATCATAATGTCCACTGCCATTTCGTCCATTAGGTGTGTGTATGTCATCGTACTGAAATTCTTTATTAGGATACTTGTTTTCATACCTGGACTCACTATTCTGTCCATACAGATTTTCTTCCTCCTCTGCTATTGTGCCTGGTTTGTACCGCACACCTGTTTTATTCATTTTCTCTAACAATCTCTGCAAAAGTAAGCACAGTAACATGTTATAATTTTTTGTCAATTTAACGATTTAATAGAGTGCATACCAGAATTGCCCAATTTTTACCTGTGCGCATAACTCCGGCATACGAAGCTATTCCTTACGAATTTCCTTCATATCATTCATAACCCGGTCCATAAAAGGCTTTAGGTTAGTAGAGACCTCGGACACACAATCCACTTTTCTCTTTCCCGTAACAGATGACTTTCGGCTACTGATACATCTCCAACGTATCTATAATTTTTGATTGTTCCATGCTATTATATTATCCATCTAGGATGTTTTATATGTGTTTATATGCTATTTTATATGATTTTTGGGACTAACCTATTAACCTAGAGCCGGGTGCCAGTTTCTGTTTTTTTCTTATTTTTGAGTACCGCAGAAAAGGAAAACCAAACGGAGTCCAATTGACCTGAAATTTCACAGATATTATTTTTGGACCAAAAGAAGCCCACGGAGTATCGGAGATGGACCAGTGCCAATTTAGTTTCTTGTTTTATCACTAGTTAGTTTATAAAAGAAAACTACAAAAAGAAAATGGAATTGAGGGTGCCTCATATGCTGCATCTTTTTAATATCTTTCGTGAAAATGATGGAAAGGAAAATTGTGCTCAAGTGTTAGAAGAAGAATGCATTAAAATGTTTGGCACTAAATATTTGAATGATGAGCATGATTGCAATGTTGTTAGTATGAATTCTTTGAATATCCATGGTGCTAATGATATGCAAAGCCACAAGCTTGGGGATGCTATGTTTGATGAAGATGATATTTTTTAGTCCCCCAAGTTTTGATGAGCAAATTTATTATGATGATAGCATGCCTCCTTTTTATGATGATTATGTTGACGGAAGTGGTTTCGGAGAGGTCATGACTTTATTTAGTGATGAATCCACTATCTCGGAAGAGGTTCCAATTGATTATGAGAACAAAGTTGCTATCTATGATGATTATTGTGATGACATGTATGCTATAAAGAACAATGATAACCATGAACCTTGTCATCTTGATTTTAATTTTCAATTGGATTATGCCTCACATGATAGTTATTTTGTTGAGTTTGCTCCCACTACTATTCATGAGAAGAAATTTGCTTATGTGGAGAGTAGTAAATTTTCTATGCTTGTAGATCATGAATAGAATGCTTTATGTGATGGTTATATTGTTGAATTCATTCATGATGCTACTGAAAATTATTATGAGGGAGGAATATATGCTTGTAGGAATTGCAATAATATCATGTTTCCTCTCTATGTGCTTTAAATCTTGAAGTTATGCTTGTTTTGCTTTCCTATGCTAGTTGATTCTTGTTCCCATAAATGGTTTGATCACAAAATCCCTATGCATAGGAAGTGGGTTAGACTTAAGTGCTAGTCATATTCTTCATGATGCTCTCTTTATGTTTCAATTCTTATCTTTTATGTGAGCATCATTGAAATCATCATGCCTAGCTAGGGGCGTTAAACGTTAGCGCTTGTTGGGAGGCAACCCAATTTTATTTTGCCTTTGCTTTTGATCCTGTTTAGTAATAATTAATTCATCTAGCCTATTTTTAGATGTGGTCTTATGTTTTAGTTAGTGTTTGTGCCAAGTAGAACCTTTGGGAAGACTTGGGTGAAGTCTATGCGATCTTGATGTAAAAAACAGAAACTTTTGCGCTCACAAGATTAGCTGCCATTTTTGACCGGAGAGATATTTTAGGTTGATTCTTTTTGAAGATGATTAATAGAAAAATTCCTCCAGTCCACCAATTTATTTCAGAATTTTTGGAGTGACATAGGTATTCTAATGATACAGATTGCTACAGACTGTTCTGTTTTTGACAGATTCTGTTTTCTATGTGTTGTTTGCTTATTTTGAGGAATCTATGAGTAGTATCGGAGGGTATGAACCATAGAGAAGTTGGAATACAGTAGATATTACACCAATATGAATTTAGTATGAGTTCACAACAGTACCTAAGTGGTGGTTTTATTTTCTTATACTAACGGAGCTTACGAGTTTTCTGTTGAGTTTTGTGTTGTGAAGTTTTCAAGTTTTGGGTAAAGATTCGATGGACTATGGAATAAGAAGTGGCAAAAGCCTAAGCTTGGGGATGCCCAAGGAACCCCAATGTAATATTCAAGGACAAACAAGAGCCTAAGCTTGGGGATGCCCCGGATGGCATCCCCTCTTTCGTCTTCGTCTATCGGTAACTTTACTTGACGCTATATTTTTATTCACCACATGATATGTGTTTTGCTTGGAGCGTCTTGTATGATTTGAGTCTTTGCTTTTTAGTTTACCACAATCATCCTTGCTGTACGCACCTTTTGGAGAGACACACATGAATCAGAATTTATTAGAATACTCTATGTGCTTCACTTATATCTTTTGAGCTAGATAATTTTGCTCTAGTGCTTCACTTATACCTTTTTAGAGCACGGTGGTGGTTTTATTTTATAGAAATTATTGATCTCTCATGCTTCACTTATATTATTTTGAGAGTCTTTTAGAACAGCATGGTAATTTGCTTTGGCAAAATTAGTCCTAATATGATAGGCATCCAAGATGGGTATAATAAAAACTTTCATATAGAGTGCATTAATACTATGATAAGTTTGACACTTGATAGTTGTTTTGAGATATAAAGGTGGTAATGTTAGAGTCATGCTAGTTGGTTAATTGTGGAATTGAGAAATATTTGTGTTGAGGATTGCAAGTCCTGTAGCATGCACGTATGGTAAACGTTGTGTGACAAATTTGAAGCATGGGGTGTTCTTTGATTGCTTTCCTTATGAGTGGCGGCCGGGGACGAGCGATGGTCTTTCCCTACCAATCTATCCCCCTAGGAGCATGCGTGTAGTGCTTGGTTTTGATGACTTGTAGATTTTTGCAATAAGTATGTGAGTTCTTTATGACTAATGTTGAGTCCATGGATTATACGCACTATCACCCTTCCATCGTTGCTAGCCTCTTCGGTACCGTGCATTGCCCTTTCTCACCTCGAGAGTTGGTGCAAACTTCGCCGGTGCATCCAAACCCCGGGATATGATACGCTCCATCACACTAAGCCTCCTTATATCTTCCTCAAAATAGCCACCATACCTACCTATTATGGCAATTCCATAGCCATTCCGAGATATATTGCCATGCAACTTTTCACCGTTCCGTTTATTATGACACGCTCCATCATTGTCATATTGCTTTGCATGATCATGTAGTTGACATCGTATTTGTGGCAAAGCCACCTTCATAATTCTTTCATACATGTCGCTCTTGATTCATCGCACATCCCGGTACACCGCCGGAGGCATTCACATAGTCATATTTTGTTCTAAGTATCGAGTTGTAATTCTTGAGTTGTAAGTAAATAAAAGTGTGATGATCATCATTATTAGAGCATTGTCCCAGTGAGGAAAGAATGATGGAGGCTATGATTCCCCCACAATTCGGGATGAGACTCCGGACGAAAAATAAAATATATAAAAAAGAGGCCAAAGAAGCCCAAAAAAAGGGGGCCATAAAAAAAAGAAGGCCCACATAAAAAATGAGAGAAAAAGAGAGAAGGGGCAATGTTACTATCCTTTTTCCACACTTGTGCTTCAAAGTAGCACCATGATCTTCATGATAGAGAGTCCCTTATTTTGTCACTTTCATATACTAGTGGGAATTTTTCATTATAGAAGTTGGCTTGTATATTCCAATGATGGGCTTCCTCAAAATGCCCTAGGTCTTCTTGAGCAAGCAAGTTGGATGCACACCCACTTAGTTTCTTTTGATGAGCTTTCATATATTTATAGCTCTAGTGCATCCGTTGCATGGCAATCCTTACTCCTCGCATTGACATCAATTGATGGGCATCTCCATAGCCCGTTGATTAGCCACGTCAATGTAAGACTTTCTCCTTTTTTGTCTTCTCACACAACCCCCATCATCATATGCTATTCCACCCATAGTGCTATGTCCATGGCTTGCGCTCATATATTGCATAAAAGTTGAAAGAGTTTGAAAAGGCTGAGTATGAAACAATTGCTTGGCTTGTCATCGGGGTTGTGCATGATTGGAGCATTTTTTGTGACGGAAATGAAGCATGGCCAAACTATATGATTTTGTAGGGATAAGCTTTATTTGGCTATGTTATTTTGATAAGACATAATTGCTTGGTTAGTATGCTTGAAGTATTATTATTTTATGTCAATATTAAACTTTTGTCTTGAATCTTTTGGATTTGAATATTCATGCCACAATAAAGAAAATTACATTGAAAATTATGTTAGGTAGCATTCCACATCAAAAATTCTATTTTTATCATTTACCTACTCGAGGACGAGCAGGAATTAAGGTTGCGGATGCTGATACGTCTCCAGTGTATCTATAATTTTTTATTGTTCCATGCTATTATATTATCCATCTAGGATGTTTTATATGCGTTTATATGCTATTTTATATGATTTTTGGGACTAACCTATTAACCTAGAGCCTGGTGCCAGTTTCTGTTTTTTCCTTGTTTTTGAGTATCGCAGAAAAGGAAAACCAAATGGAGTCCAATTGACCTGAAATTTCACGGAGATTATTTTTGGACCAAAAGAAGCCCACGGAGTATCGGAGATGGAACAGAAGAGTCCCGAGGTACCCACGAGGGTGGGGCGCGCCCCCTACCTCGTGGCCGCCTCGGGCCCCCCCTGACTTGGTCCCGACGCCAACGCCTCTTATATGTATCCAAACTTCCAGAACATAACCTAGATCGGGAATTCCGCCGCCACAAGCCTCCGTAGCCACCAAAAACCAATTGGGGTCCTGTTCCGGCACCCTGCCGGAGGGGGGATCCCTCACCGGTGGCCATCTTCATCATCCCGGCGCTCTTCATGACGAGGATGGAGTAGTTCACCCTCGGGGCTGAGGGTATGTACCAGTAGCTATGTGTTTGATCTCTCTCTCTCTCTCTCGTGTTCTTGATTTGGCACAATCTTGACGTATCGCGAGCTTTGCTATTATAGTTGGATCTTATGATGTTTCTCCCCCTCTACTCTCTTGTAATGGATTGAGTTTTCCCTTTGAACTTATCTTATCGGATTGAGTCTTTAAGGATTTGAGAACACTTGATGTATGTCTTGCATGTGCTTATCTGTGGTGACAATGGGATATTCACGTGATCTACTTGATGTATGTTTTGGTGATCAACTTGCGGGTTCAGTGACCTTGTGAACTTATGCATAGGGGTTGGCACACGTTTTCGTCTTGACTCTCCGGTAGAAACTTTGGGGCACTCTTTGAAGTTCTTTGTGTTGGTTGAATAGATGAATCTGAGATTGTGTGATGCATATCGTATAATCATACCCACGGATACTTGAGGTGACATTGGAGTATCTAGGTGACATTAGGGTTTTGGTTGATTTGTGTCTTAAGGTGTTATTCTAGCACGAACTCTAGGATAGATTGAACGAAAAGAATAGCTCCGTGTTATTTTACTACGGACTCTTGAATAGATCGATCAGAAAGGATAACTTTGAGGTGGTTTCGTACCCTACAATAATCTCTTCGTTTGTTCTCCGCTATTAGTGACTTTGGAGTGACTCTTTGTTGCATGTTGAGGGATTATTATATGATCCAATTATGTTATTATTGTTGAGAGAACTTGCACTAGTGAAAGTATGAACCCTAGGCCTTGTTTCAACGCATTGTAATACCGTTTGTGCTCACTTTTATCATTAGTTACCTTGCTGTTTTTTATATTTTGAAATTACAAAAACCTATATCTACCATCCATATTGCACTTGTATCACCATCTCTTCGCCAAACTAGTGCACCTATACAATTTACCATTGTATTGGGTGTGTTGGGGACACAAGAGACTCTTTGTTATTTGGTTGCAGCGTTGCTTGAGAGAGACCATCTTCATCCTATGCCTTCCACGGATTGATAAACCTTAGGTCATCCACTTGAGGGAAATTTGCTACTGTCCTACAAACCTCTGCACTTGGAGGCCCAACAACGTCTAGAAGAAGAAGGTTGTGTAGTAGACATCAGCTACTTGGTTTCTTACTGCTTTCAACATGTTGATCTGCAAGTTTTTTCATTCTATACTCTTTCATAATGCAGTCATCTATCTGCAAAGTGAGTATGCAATGGAAACATAAGTACATAACAATTTGAATGGATAATCAACGTATTATTAAATAAACATTACAATATTACCAATCCATGACCACGACCATTGTCCAGGTCGTACTTGTCTCGTTTCTCCGCTTTAGATTCAGTCCAGTTTTTCATTAGGGGACTTTGCAACGACAACGGGTCGTATTTCGGGCCGGTGGTTGGCTGCACCTTCTCCCAATATAAGTACTACAAAACAAATGACAAAATAAATTACGAACACATAACATGAAGGAATATTAAATAACATTAATTAATACCATACCTGGAGTAGGGCTAGGTTGCCACATGGCCATTGCCTCACACGGCCGTCCTGCTTGAGTTTACCAATCTCCGTCAAACAAGTTCGCAAAGTAAACACGTTAAAGTTCAACGTGTTGATCCGCTTCACGTCATGCACCAGCGTGTAGTACTCCTTTGGTATGGAGACAGCCGATATCGGTGCAATAATAGTCCCCAACAAAACAAGAACAACCATCCGAAGAAACTCATCGTCGGCAGATTTATTCCTCACAATTTTTTGGATCAAGTCATCTATCATTATCTGACCATTTTTTTGAAAGTACCGAATAGGAATTTTCTTTATTAACCCTTTTCCTTCCGTCGCAAGAATGCCAAAAACATCCTCACCTTCATTCTTAAACATAAATATTGAAAACACATCGTCCGGTAAGTGAAATAAGACCTTTACTGTCAGTTTCTTCTTGTATCATGAATTTTTTGTTGTTTGGGTTATAACCTAGAATCATAAAATGCAGCAAAAAATCTCTCATTTGTACTGACGGAATGATCAACATCTCTTGCAAGTTTGTTTCGTAGAACCTAAATCGCTGAGCGGTTGCACGAGACTTATCCACTTCTCTATGGAACATGGAATCACACCATCGATGTCCATACTGCATGTCAAATTTTTTTCTCCATTAATGTATATAATTACGCAATACCACTAGAAGAAATTGTACGGGGCGGGAAAATGTGACCTTGATCCGGGCGACAGTCGCCGAGCAGCGGCTGTGGCAGAGGGAAAGTGGGCAGCCGAACATCGGCGAGATGCGTCGTCGGCTGTTGGGCACCCTGACAACAAAATGCGGGCAACGTGCAGCGTTGACGGCGGTAGGGGCACGCCCAGTTTTTTTGGCACCGTGAGGCGGTGGACAGCGATGTGCGTACGTGGGGCGAGCGGGGATAGGGCGACGAAGGGCACGGGGCGGTGTACGGGGGCGAGTGGTGGGGGTAGGGTTTCGCCGTGCGTGGCGGTATACGGCGATGAAAAGAAAAGAACCTTTTTCAGCGCCGACTGGGCCAGGCCCGATACCGCCCAACCTATCCGTGCGACGGCGGCCACCGCCTAACCTGCTAATCGTTTAGTCCCACATTGCTTCTGGTCACGCTTATTCACCTGTTTAAATACCGTCCTGTGCGGACAATGTTGAGTCCCTGAGTGTGGCGGCCTTACCTTAGTAGGCTATCGAAAAATATGCTCTGGCACTCCAAAATCATGTAGTGTCACAGCAATAATTTCCATTAATCTTCTGAGGTAAATCTGTCCATGCTGCGGGATTTTTTATATTTTTGTTTTTATTCATTTTTATATTTCCATGAAACGGCACCATTTTTTTCACATGCTACAGTGTGCAACACAAACACGCATGCAAAATTTCGGTGCGTTTCGACACTCGATGCATTTACTATGATTTTCTCCGTGAAAATATGGAAAAACGGTCTCCGGGCATGACGCAACGTCCGTCCGTACTCCGATTCCGTTGAAATTTGGCGTGGGAGACAGTGGGGGTCACTCACACGCGCATGCAAAACTTGGGTGTGTTTCGTCCATGTTGACATGTAGTTGCAGTACAAACCTGTGGTATCGGTCAGGGGGGACGGGCATCCACTAGGTGTTCTCTTTCGCAAAGTCATGAAACGGCACCATTTTTTCACGTGCTACTGTGTGCAACACAAACACGCATGCAAAACTTCGGTGCGTTTCGACACTCGATGCATTTACTATGATTTTCTCCGTGAAAATACAGAAAAAGGGTCTCCGGACGTGACGCAACGTCCGTTCGTACACCAATTCCATTGAAATTTGGCGTGGGAGATGGTGGGGGTCACTCACACGCGCATGCAAAAGTTGGGTGTGTTTCGTCCATGTTGACATGTAGTTGCAGTACAAACCTGTGGTATTGGTTAGGGGGGACGGGCATCCACTAGGTGTTCCCTTTTGCAAAGTCATGAAACGGCACCATTTTTTTCACGTGCTACCGTGTGCAACACAAACACACATGCAAAAATTCGGTGTGTTTCGACAATCGATGCATTTACTAAGATTTTCTCCGTGAATATACGGAAAACGGTCTCCGGACGTGACGCAACGTCCGTTCGTACTCCGATTCCGTTGAAATTTGGTGTGGGAGACGGTGGGGGTCACTCACACGTGCGTGCAAAAGTTGGGTGCGTTTTGTCCATGTTGACATGTAGTTGCAGTACAAACCTGTGGTATCGACTACGGGGGGATGGGCATCCACTAGGTGTTCCCTTTCGCAAAGTCATGAGACGGCACTGATACGTCTCCAACGTATCTACTTTTCCAAACACTTTTGCCCTTGTTTTGGACACTAACTTGCATGATTTGAATGGAACTAACCCGGACTGACGCTGTTTTCAGCAGAATTGCCATGGTGTTATTTTTGTGCAGAAATAAAAGTTCTCGGAATGACCTGAAACTTCATGGAGAATATTTTTGGAATTAATAAAAAATATTGGCGAAAGAATCAACACCAGGGGGGCCACACCCAGTCCACGAGGATGGAGGGCGCGCCCACCCCCCTGGGGCACGCCCCTGCCTCGTGGGCCCCCTGAGCCTCCACCGACGTCAACTCCAACTCTATATATTCACGTTCGGGGAGAAAAAAATCAGAGAGAAGGATTCATCATGTTTTACGATATGGAGCCGCCGCCAAGCCCTAATCTCTCTCGGGAGGGCTGATCTGGAGTCCGTTCGGGGCTCCGGAGAGGGGAATCTGTCGCCGTCGTCATCATCAACCATCCTCTATCACCAATTTCATGATGCTCACCGCCGTGCGTGAGTAATCCCATCGTAGGCTTTCTGGACGGTGATGGGTTGGATGAGATTTATCATGTAATCGAGTTAGTTTTGTTAGGGTTTGATACCTAGTATCCATTATGTTCTGAGATTGATGTTGCTAAGACTTTGCTATGCTTAATGCTTGTCACTAGGGCCCGAGTGCCATGATTTCAGATCCGAACCTATTATGTTTTCATGAATATATGTGAGTTCTTGATCCAATCTTGCAATTCAATAGTCACCTACTATATGTTATGATCCAGTAACCCCGAAGTGACAATAATCAGGACCACTCCCGGTGATGACCGTAGTTTGAGGAGTCCATGTATTCACTAAGTGTTAATGCTTTGGTTTGGTACTCTATTAAAAGGAGGCCTTAATATCCCTTAGTTTCCAATAGGACCCCGCTGCCACGGGAGGGTAGGACAAAAGATGTTATGCAAGTTCTTTTCCATAAGCACGTATGACTATATTCAGAATACATGCCTACATTACATTGATGAACTGGAGCTAGTTCTATGTCACCCTATGTTATAACTGTTGCATGAGGAATCGCATCTGACATAATTATCCATCATTGATCCATTGCCTATGAGCTTTTCACATATTGATCTTTGCTTAGTTACTTTTCTGTTGCCACTGTTACGATTACTACAAAACTGCTACTGTTACTTTTGCCACCATTACCGTTACTTCCATATTACTTCGCTACTAAATACTTTGCTGCAAATATTAAGTTTTCCAGGTGTGGTTGAATTGACAACTCAACTACTAATCTTTGAGAATATTATTTGGCTCCCCTTGTGTCGAATCAATAAATTTGGGTTGAATACTCTACCGTCGAAAACTGTTGCGATCCCTATACTTGTGGGTTATCAAAACAATTTTCTGGCGCCGTTGCCGGAGAGCATAGCTCTATTCTTTGAGTCACTTGGGATTTATATCTACTGATCACTATGAGGAACTTAAAGACGAAAAAACCAAGATTTATCCCTCAACTACGAGGGGAGGTAAGGAACTGCCATCTAGCTCTGCACTTGATTCACCCTCTGTTATGAGTAAATTTGCGACACCTACACCTGCTATTGATTCCGATAGGTCGCATGTTATTGATGATTTCACTTCTGCTTTGCATGATACTTATGATGAAACTACTTCTATGCTTGATAATATTGTGCCACTAGGTGAACTTCTTGATGAACAACTTGCTAGGGTTAGAGAGAATGAAATTATTGAAAATGATAATATTGATGAAAGTGATGATCAAGATTCTCCCCCTAGATATGAATTGTCTGATGTGCTTGAGGGTTATGTTATGGATGAAGAAACTGCTAGAGACTTTTTTGCTTGCAAAGATAGGTATGATCTTAAGAAACTATTAGCTAAGCGGAAAGAAAAGTCTTTGAATAATAGAATGAAATATGACCCTGCTTTTGCTACTTCACCTATCTATATTTCTGATAAGGATTATGATTTCTCTATCGATCCTGAGATAATTACTTTGGTTGAATCTATTCCTTTTCATGGCTATGAATCTGAAACTGTTGTGGCACATCTTACTAAATTAAATGATATAGCCACCCTGTTCACTAATGAGGAAAAAATTCGTTACTACTATATCCTTAAATTATTTCCGTTCTCATTAAAGGGTGATGCTAAAACATGGGTTAATTCTCTTGATCCTGGTTGTGTGCGTAGTCCTGAGGATATGATTTACTTCTTCTCTACTAAATATTTCCCCGCTCATAAGAAACAAGCTGCCTTAAGGGAAATATATAATTGTGTGCAAATTGAAGAAGAGAGTCTCCCACAAGCTTGGGGGAGGCTTCTCCGGTTACTTAATGCTTTGCCTGATCATCCTCTCAAGAAAAATGAAATACTTGAGAGAAATATATTGAAAGAAAAGGGTATTAAAGCTGAAGATGTTAAGAATTTACCACCTATTGAAGAAATACACGATCTTCATAACCCGACACAGGTAGTAAAGGTAAATTCTCTCTATAGATTTGATGAAGGTGATATTCCTCGTTATAAGTCTGCTAGCCAATGCTTAGATGAGTTTGATAATTTTATTGTTAAACAAGAAAACTTCAATGCTTATGTTGGTAGACAATTGAAACGAAATGCTTATATGATTGAACACTTGAGTGATTATATGTCTAGAGTTAAAGGTGAACTTAAACTTATTAGTAAACATGCTTCTATGGTTACCACTCAAGTAGAACAGGTGCTTAAAGCTCAAAATGATTTGCTCAATGAATTAAATAATAAGAAAAATGATAATGTTGTTAGAGTTGTGACTAGAGGGGGTAGGATGACTCAGGAACCTTTGTATCCTGAGGGCCACCCTAAGAGAATGGAGCAAGATTCTCAGAGAACTAATATTAATACACCCAGTCCTTCTAAGAAAAAGAAAAAGAAAAATGATAGAACTTTGCATGCTTCTAGTGAACCTGTTATTGACACACCTGAGAATCCCAATGATATTTCTATTTCTGATGCTGAAACACAATCTGGTAATGAACATGAACCTAGTGATAATATTAATGATGATGTTCATGTCGATGCTCAACCTAGCAATAACAATGATGTAGAGATTGAACCTGTTGTTGATCTTGATAACCCACAATCAAAGAATCAACATTATGATAAGAGAGACTTCGTTGCTAGGAAGCACGATAAAGAAAGAGAACGATGGGTTCAGAAACCCATGCCTTTCCCTCCCAAACCATCCAAGAAAAAGGATGACGAGGATTTTGAGCGCTTTGCTGAAATGATTAGACCTATCTTTTTGCGTATGCATTTGACTGATATGCTTAAAATGAATCCTTATGCTAAGTACATGAAAGATATTGTTACAAATAAAAGAAAGATAGCGTAAGCTGACATTTTCACCATGCTTGCCAATTATACTTTTAAAGGTGGAATACCTAAGAAACTTGGAGATCCAGGAGTACCAACTATACCATACTCCATTAAAAGAAACTATGTTAAAACTGCTTTATGTGATCTTGGAGCCGGTGTTAGTGTTATGTCTCTCTCTTTATATCGTAGAGTTGATTTGAATAAGTTGACACCTACTAAAATATCTTTGCAAATGGCCGATAAATCAACTGCTATACCTGTCGATATTTGTGAGGATGTGCCTGTTGTGGTTGCAAATGTTACTATTTTAACGGACTTTGTTATTCTTGATATTCCTGAGGATGATAGTATGTCTATTATTCTTGGTAGACCCTTTTTTAATACTACAGGGGCTGTTATTGATTGCAACAAAGGCAATGTCACTGTTCATGTTAATGGTAATGAGCATACGGTACACTTTCCGAGGAAACAACCTCAAGTCCACAGTATCAATTCTATTGGAAAAATTCCAACGATTACTATTGGAGGTTTTGAATTTCCTCTTCCTACTATCAAGAAGAAATATGATATTCTTATTGTTGGGGACGTGCATATTCCCGTTGAGGTAACCTAGTGCGATTCAAAAATTCTCTGGTTTCATGCGATTCGGAATGAGTTTGTTAACAAGACTTGATCAACTTTGTTAGTGGATTCCCTTTGATGAGCATGAGGTAGATGAAGTTAGATAGCACAACTCTCTGTACCCTCCTTTTACTTTCTGTTATTTAGATTAAATAAAGCAAAAATAGTATTTTCTGTCTGTTTTCTGAATTACCCTTGCAATAAAAAATACACCAAAAATAAAAGTTCTCCAAATGTCCCGAAAATTAAATATGATTTTTTGTAGAATATTTAAGAATATCTGGCCCTGAGAACACACCAGAGGGGGCCACCACTTGGAGCGAGCAACTGGATTATTGGAAATAATTCATACTGATGTATGTGGTTCGATAAGTGTTAAGGCTCGCGGCGGGTATCGTTATTTTCTGACCTTCAAAGTGATTTGAGCAAATATGGGTATATCTACTTGATGAAACACAAGTTGAAACGTTTGAAAAGTTCAAAGAATTTCAGAGTGAAGTGGAGAATCATCATAACAAGAAAATAAAGTTTCTATGATTTGATCGCAGACGCGAATATTTTAGGTACGAGTTTGGCCTTCAATTAAAACAATGTGGAATAGTTTCACAAACTCATGCCACCTGGAACACCACAGCATAGTGGTGTGTCCGAACGTCATAACCGTACTTTATTGAATATAGTGCAATCTACGATGTCTCTTACCGATTTACCACTATCCTTTTGGGGTTATGCATTAGAGACAGCTGCATTCACGTTAAATAGGGCACCATCTAAATCCGTTGAGACGACATCTTATGAACTATGGTTTGGCAAGAAACCAAAGTTGTCGTTTCTTAAAGTTTGGGGCTGCAATGCTTATGTGAAAAAGCTTCAACCTGATAAGCTCGAACCCAAATTGGAGAAATGTGTCTTCATAGGATACCCAAAGGAGACTGTTGGGTACACCTTCTACCACAGATCCGAAGGCAAGATCTTTGTTGCTAAGAATGGATCCTTTCTAGAGAAGGAGTTTCTCTCAAAAGAAGTTAGAGGGAGGAAAGTAGAACTTGATGAGGTAACTGTACCTACTCCCTTATTGGAAAGTAGTTCATCACAGAAATCTGTCCCTCTGACTCCTACACCAATTAGTGAGGAAGCTAATGATGATGATCATATAACTTCAGATCAAGTCACTACCAAACCTCGTAGGTCAACTAGAGTAAGATCCACACTAGAGTGGTACGGTAATCCTGTTCTGGAGGTCATGTTACTTGACCATGACGAACCTACGAACTATGAGGAAGCGATGATGAGCCCAAATTCCGCAAAATGGCTTGAGGCCATGAAATCTGAGATGGGATCCATGTATGAGAACAAAGTGTGGACTTTGGTTGACTTGCCCGTTGATCGGCAAGTCATCGAGAATAAATGGATCTTCAAGAAGAAGACAGACGCTGACGGTAATGTTACTGTCTACAAAGCTCGACTTGCGAAAGGTTTTCGACAAGTTCAAGGAGTTGACTATGATGAGACCTTCTCACCCGTAGCGATGCTGAAGTCTGTCCTAATCATGTTAGCAATTGCTGCATTTTATGATTATGAAATTTGGCAAATGGATGTAAAGACTGCATTCCTGAATGGATTTCTGGAAGAAGAGTTGTATATGATGCAACCTGAAGGTTTTATCAATCCAAAGGATGCTAACAAAGTGTGCAAGCTCCAGAATCCATTTATGGACTGGTGCAAGCATCTCGGAGTTGGAATAAACGTTTTGATAGTGTGATCAAAGCATATGGTTTTATACAGACTTTTGGAGAAGCCCATATTTACAAGAAAGTGAGTGGGAGCACTACAGCCTTTCTGATAAGTATATGTGAATGACATATTGTTGATCAGAAATGATGTAGAAATTTCTGGAAAGCATAAAGGAGTGTTTGAAAGGAGTTTTTCAAAGAAAGACCTCGGTGAAGCTGCTTACATATTGAGCATCAAGATCTATAGAGATAGATCAAGACGCTTGATAAGTTTTTTCAATGAGTACATACCATGACAAGTTTTTGAAGTAGTTCAAAATGGAACAGTCAAAGAAAGAGTTCTTGCCTGTGTTACAAGGTGTGAAGTTGAGTAAGACTCAAAGCCCGACCACGGCAGAAGATAGAGAGACAGAATGAAAGTCATTCCCTATGCCTCAGCCATAGATTCTATAAAGTATGCCATGCTGTGTACCAGACCTATTGTATACCCTGCCCTGAGTTTGGCAAGGGAGTACAATTTTGATCTAGGAGTAGATCACTGGACAACGGTCAAAATTATCCTTAGAGGACTAAGGAAATATTTCTCAATTATGGAGGTGACAAAAGGTTCGTCGTAAAGGGTTACGTCGATGCAAGTTTTGACACTGATCCAGATGACTCTAAGTCTCAATCTGGATACATATTGAAAGTGGGAGCAATTAGCTAGAATAGCTCCCTGCAGAGCATTGTTGACATAGAAATTTGCAAAATACATACGGATCTGAATATGGCAGACCCGTTGACTAAACTTCTCTCACAAGCAAAACATGATCACACCTTAGTACTCTTTGGGTGTTAATCACATGGCGATGTGAACTAAGATTACCGACTCTAGTAAACCCTTTGAGTGTTGGTCACATGGTGATGTGAACTATGGGTGTTAATCACATGGTAATGTGAACTATTGGTGTTAAATCACATGGCGATGTGAACTAGATTATTGAGTCTAGTGAAAGTGGGAGACTGAAGGAAATATGCCCTAGAGGCAATAATAAAGTTGTTATTTATATTTCCTTATATCATGATAAATGTTTATTATTCATGCTAGAATTGTATTAACCGGAAACTTAGTACATGTGTGAATGCATAGACAAACAGAGTGTCACTAGTATGCCTCTACTTGACTAGCTCGTTGAATCAAAGATGGTTAAGTTTCCTAGCCATAGACATGAGTTGTCATTTGATTAACGGGATCACATCATTAGAGAATGATGTGATTGACTTGACCCATTCCGTTAGCTTAGCACTTGATCGTTTAGTATGTTGCTATTGCTTTCTTCATGACTTATACATGTTCCTATGACTATGAGATTATGCAACTCCCGAATACCGGAGGAACACTTTGTGTGCTACCAAACGTCACAACGTAACTGGGTGATTATAAAGGTGCTCTACAGGTGTCTCCGATGGTACTTGTTGAGTTGGCATAGATCGAGATTAGGATTTGTCACTCCGATTGTCGGAGAGGTACCTCTGGGCCCTCTCGGTAATGCACATCACTATAAGCCTTGCAAGCAATGTGACTAACGAGTTAGTTGCGGGATGATGCATTACGGAACGAGTAAAGAGACTTGCCGATAATGAGATTGAACTAGGTATTGAGATACCGACGATCGAATCTCGGGCAAGTAACATACCGATGACAAAGGGAACAACGTATGTTGTTATGCGGTTTGACCGATAAAGATCTTCGTAGAATATGTGGGAGCCAATATGAGCATCCAGGTTCCACTATTGGTTATTGACCGGAAATGTGTCTCGGTCATGTCTACATAGTTCTCGAACCCGTAGGGTCCGCACGCGTGATGATCGGTATTATGAGTTTATGTGTTTTGATGTACCGAAGGTAGTTCGGAGTCCCGGATGAGATCGGGGACATGATGAGGAGTCTCGAAATGGTCGAGACGTAAAGATCGATATATTGGACGACTATATTCGGACATCGGAAAGGTTCCGAGTGATCCGGGTATTTTTTGGAGTACCGGGGGAGTTACGGGAATACGGGAGTACATATGGGCCTTAGTGGGCTTTAGGGGAAAAAGAGGAGAAGCCACGAGGGCTGGCCGCGTGCCCCCCATGGGCCTAGTCCAAATTGGACTAGGGGAGATGGTGCGCCCCCTCTTTCCTTCTCCTCCCCCTCTCCTTCCTTTCCCCTCCTAGTAGGACTAGGAAAGGAGGAATCCTACTCCTACTAGGAGGAGGATTCCTCCTCCCTTTGGCGCGCCTAGAGAGGCCGGCCGGCCTCCCCTCCCTCCTTTATATACGGGGGCAGGGGGGCACCCCAAGACACGCAAGTTGATTGTTCCAAGCCGTGTGCGGTGCCCCCCTCCACCATAATCCATCTAGATCATATCGTAGTGGTGCTTAGGCGAAGCCCTGCGTTGGTAGCAACATCATCACCGTCATCACACCGTCGTGCTGACGGAACTCTCCCGCGAAGCTCTGCTGGATCGGAGTTCGTGGGACGTCATCGAGCTGAACGTGTGCTGAAGTCAGAGGTGCCGTGCGTTCAGTACTTGGATCAGTCGGATCGTGAAGACGTATGACTACATCAACTGCGTTCTCATAACGCTTCCGCTTTCGGTCTATGAGGGTACGTGGACAACACTCTCCCCTCTCGTTGCTATGCATCACCATGATCTTGCGTGTGCGTAGATTTTTTTTTTGAAATTACTACGTTCCCCAACACGTGGCCCCCCTCCACTTATTTCAGCACCCACACACTTCTTCTTCCTCCAGAAAAAAATCCTCACCTAGCTCAAACCCGTGTTCTAGCTCATCTTGCTGCCATTTTCGATCTCCTTGCTCAAAGCTCCATTCACAAAATTTTTTTGGGGCATTGTTCTTTGGTATGTGACTCCTACAATGGTCCAATTAGTTTTTGTTCTAGTGCTTTATTTATTGCAAATTTTTGCTACTTAGGTGACCCTGTTCTTGAGCTTGCATGTCAAATTTATATGGTTAAAAGTAGTTTTAATGCATGATATAGCCTCTAGGCACTCGTGGGAGTAGTTGCTATCAATCTTGTTGAGTTTGATTCACTTTTATTTTGAGTCACTACTTATTTCAGAAATTTTCAAAGGGGGGAAATGTTGAAGAGGTTGTTGAGAGGCTCTCGAGTCGAAGCTCGAAGGATAAGCAAAGTGAAGAGAATAAGAAGCCCAAATATAATCTTCCTCACACTACGGAGGTTCGGCCATGTGAATGGCCTTGTGATGCATTCTTGAAGGCCGCCGGAATTTATGATGATTTTTATCACTTGGCTGAGAATGCAGGCCTCACCGACTTCCTCCACGACCAGCTCGAACAGTATCTCCTACTCACTAATATTTTTGTGCAAAATTTTCATTTCCATGCTAGGAGATCACCACCTTCGGTAGATTTTTACTTATATGATGAGTTTAAGGAGAGGTCACTCTATGATTTTTGTGTGGCTTGCAAGTTGCCTTTTGAGGGCAGCGTCGAGGAACCACACCCTAGTGATGTGGCAGAATTTATTGATGAAATTGCTGTAGGGAAAAGAGAAAAGTGTCGGATGCAAGAACTACTAGTATACATTTTCCTCTTCTACGTTACTATGCAATATTTTCTAGTAGACGTTTAATTGGTCGCGGGAACTGTGGGGGCCTCACTACTCCTGACCTCGCCATTTTGCGCCATGCTTTACTCCATGACAGAACTTTCAGTTTAGGCGCTATGGTTGCTAAACGGTTGAGTCTAAACCGTACAAAGGGCCCCATTTTCAGAGGTATCTTTGCTTCGCGTCTTGCTAAATATTTTGAGATACCTATTAGACACTATGAGAAAGAAGAAAAGGTGTTGCCCCATATTTTCTTAGACTATAAAAGTATGGTAGCACATGATCTTATTTGCGATGATAAGGAGAAGAGACTCATTTATAACCTGGTATTCAGTGAAAATACTTGTCAGATTATTACCCTGCATGCACCTTCTTTGTTTGACATTCATTCATGCACATACATCATCCAGCCCCATGACATTTATCCGTATTGGGAGCGAACACCATCCCCAGAGCCTGAGCCTAAGCCATCTCCTGATCCATATCAAGAGTCTATTATCAGTGGGATCCGCAAGAGCTCGCTAACCAGTGGCACCCCGAGGATCCTCCTCAGTACACTGGAGAGGGTCACTTTGATCCATGGGCATAGACCAATTTAGGACAAAAGCCTAAGCTTGGGGGAGTACGTATTTCTCACCGACATTACATTCATGTTCACACACTCATGCCAGTTGTCGGTGCTCATACTTTTTCATTGTACTAGCCATGCTAGTTTATCTTCTTTTCTAAGCTCCTTCTTGTGTGTTTGAAAACCCTTAAGAAAAAACAAAAAAAATAGTTGTAGCTTTTAGCTAGTTTACTTTCCATGCCTGTAGTAGTAGTAATTAAAAGAAACCCCAAAAAGATTTCTCGTTCTTCTTTTGCTTGTTAGGAGCTTTCCCGAGTAAATAGTTTTATTTCATTTCTTTTCTTTGGGGGTCGAGAGGAGAAGACCATGACGAAAATGTTGAAGTGGCTCTTATATGCATTATTGTTGATTTAACAAAGAGCCCATATTACCTTGTCTTCTCCTGTGTATTAAATGCTTGCAGATTCCAGCTTAGTCTAATGCACGTGCACTATTATTATTATCCACACCATTCGGTCGTGCAAGTGAAAGGCAATAATGACGATATATGATGGACTGATTGAGATAAGAGAAGCTGGTATGAACTCGACCTTTCTTGTTTTTGTAAATATGATTAGTTCATCGTTCCTGATTTAGCCTATTATGAATGGAACATGTTTGCAATGACAAATAGAGATTATAGTTGCTCATGCCATGCTTAATAGCTACGAGTTTATAATGGTTTACCTTGCGTGCCAACATGCTATTAAAATGGTTGTGATGTGGTATGATAGGGTGGTATCCTCCTTTGAATGATTCGAGTGGCTTGACTTGGCACATGTTCAAGCATGTAGTTGAAACAAAATCAACATAGCCTCCACGATATTTATGTTCATGGTGAATTATATCCTACTCATGCTTGCACTCAGTGTTGATTAATTTTACTACATGTTCATGACTGTTGTCGCTCTCTAGTTGGCCGCTTCCCTGTCTCTTTCTAGCCTTCACTTGCACTAAGCGGGAATACTGCTTGTGCATCCACTTCCATAAACCCCAAAGTTATTCCATATGAGTCCACCATACCTTCCCATATGCGGTATCTACCTGCCGTTCCAAGTAAATTTGTATGTGCGAAACTCTAAACCATCAAATGAAATTCTATTTTGTATGCTCGAATAGCTCATGTATCAACTAGGGCTGTCTATATTTTCCATGTTAGGTGGGTTATTCTCACGAGGAGTGGACTCCGCTCCTCACTCACGAGAAAATGGCCGGTCACCGGGATGCCCAGTCCCATGCTCAAATCAAAATAATTGCAAACAAAACTCCCCCAGGACTGTTGTAAGTTGGAGGCACCCGTTGTTTCGGACAAGCCATGGATTGATGTTTGTTGGTGGTGGGGGAGTATAAACTTTACCATTCTGTTTGGGAACCGCCTATAATGTGTGTAGCATGGAAGATATCGAGATATCTTGGTTGTTATGTTGGCAATGAAAGTATGCCACTCAAAATATTATTTATCTCTATTTCAAAACTCGAGCTCTAGCACCTCTACATATCCCTGCTTCCCTCTGCGAAGGGCCTATCTATTTACTTTTATGTTGAGTCATCATCCTCTTATTAAAAAGCACCAGTTGGAGAGCACCGCTGTCATTTGCATGCATTACTATTAATTTACATTAAGTATAACTGTGACTGGATCTCTTTTACCATGAATTACAATGTCTAGTCAGTCCTTGATCTTCAGAGGTGCTCTGCATTTATGTTTTGCGGTCTCAGAAAGGCCTAGTGAGATACCATCTTGTTATATCATATTATGATTGTTTTGAGAAAGTGTTGTCATCCAAGATTTATTATTATTGCTCGCTAGTTGATTATGCCATTGATATGAGTAAACATGAGACCTAAGTGTTATTGTGAATATGGTTAGTTCATAATCTTTGCTGAAAACTTGAATGCTGGCTTTACATATTTACAACAAAAAGAGCAAACAGAGTTTGTAAAAGTTTTTCTTTATCACTTTCAGTTTATTAACTGAATTGCTAGAGGACAAGCTAAGGTTTAAGATTGGGGGAGTTGATACGTCTCCAACGTATCTACTTTTCTAAACACTTTTGCCCTTGTTTTGGACTCTAACTTGCATGATTTGAATGGAACTAACCCGGACTGACACTGTTTTCAGCAGAATTGCCATGGTGTTATTTTTGTGCAGAAATAAAAGTTCTCGGAATGACCTGAAACTTCACGGAGAATATTTTTGGAATATATAAAAAATACTGGCGAAAGAATCAACACCAGGGGGCCCACACCCTATCAACGAGGGTGGAGGGCGCACCCACCACCCTGGGGGGCGCCCCTTGCCTTGTGGGCCCCCTGAGGCTCCACCGACCTCAACTCCAACTCTATATATTCACGTTCGGGGAGAAAAAAATCAGAGAGAAGGATTCATCGCGTTTTATGATACGAAGCCGCCGCCAAGCCCTAATCTCTCTCAGGAGGGCCAATCTGGAGTCCGTTCGGGGCTCCGGAGAGGGGGATCCATCGCCGTCGTCATCATCAACCTTGCTCCACCACCAATTTCATGATGCTCACCGTCGTGCATGAGTAATTCCATCATAGGCTTGCTGGACGGTGATGGGTTGGATGAGATTTACCATGTAATCGAGTTAGTTTTGTTAGGGTTTGATCCCTAGTATCCATTATGTTCTGAGATTGATGTTTCTATGACTTTGCTATGCTTAATGCCTGTCACTAGGGCCCGAGTGCCTTGATTTCAGATCTGAACCTATTATGTTTTCATGAATATATGTGAGTTCTTCATCCTAGCTTGCAAGTCAATAGTCACCTACTATGTGTTATGATCCGGTAACCCCGAAGTGACAATAATCGGGACCACTCCTGCTGATGACCGTAGTTTGAGGAGTTCATGTATTCACTAAGTGTTAATACTTTGGTCAGGTACTCTATTAAAAGGAGGCCTTAATATCCCTTAGTTTCCAATAGGACCCCGCTGCCACGGAAGGGTAGGACAAAAGATGTAATGCAAGTTCTTTTCCATAAGCACGTATGACTATAGTCGGAATACATGCCTACATTACATTGATGAACTGGAGCTAGTTCTATGTCACCCTATGTTATAACTGTTGCATGAGGAATCGCATCCGAATTAATTATCCATCATTGATCCATTGCCTACGAGCTTTTCACATATTGATATTTGCTTAGTTACTTTTCCATTGCCACTTTTACGGTTACTACAAAACTACCACTGTTGCTTTTGCCACCGTTACCGTTACTTCCATATTGCTTTGCTACTAAATACTTTGCTGCGGATATTAAGTTTTCCAAGTGTGGTTGAATTGACAACTCAACTGCTAATACTTGAGAATATTCTTTGGCTCCCCTTGTGTCGAATCAATAAATTTGGGTTGAATACTCTACCCTCAAAAACTGTTGCGATCCCCTATACTTGTGGGTTATCAGGTACCATTTCTTCCACGTGCTACAGTGTGCAACACAAACATGCATGCAAAAATTTGGTGCGTTTTGACACCCGATGCATTTACTATGATTTTCTCCATGAAAATACGAAAAAATGGTCTTCAGACGTGACGCAACGTCCGTTCGTACTCCGATTCCGTTGAAATTTGGCGTGGGAGACGGTGGGGGTCACTCACACGCGCATGCAAAAATTGGGTGTGTTTCGACATTAGATTCATTTTATACGAATTTCCACATGAAAAAACACAAAAGGTGCAACGATTTAATATATTTTTTCACATCCGGCGCGCGCGGTGCAAACGGCCGGCCCAGGAAGGCGACCCACGGCGGCCACTTGGGCGCCGTTTGCGGCGCACATGTGAGGGCCCATGAAGCAAAAATCCACGGCGGCCACTGCCCAACCTGCTAATCGGTTAGTCCCACATTGCTTCTGGACACGCTTATTCACCTGTTTAAATACTGTTCTCTGCGTACAATGTTGAATCCTTTAATGTGGTGGTCTTTCTCAGTAGGATAATGTAATTGATGCTCTGGCACTCCATAATCATGGAGTGTCATAGCAAAAATTCACATTAATATTCTGAGGTAAATCCGTCCACAGTACAGGATTTTTTATTTTTGTGTTTTTTTAATATTTACAAATACAGTGCTCTAATCATATGAATAGCAACCCGCAGTTCTAGAAAAGTGAAATCTAACGTCTATTCTATATGACATGACTTTGCACTCTTTGGGCACAATTTTTTTTAATTTACAAATACAATGCTCTAATCATATTAAGAGCAACCCGCACGTACGGTTGGCAGCGAAGAGAGATGGGCTGCGGGTGCCGGCAGAGTATTGTCACTCAAACCCGGACTGAAAATTTAATACTCTGGTCGTATCAACGCATCCGCCCAATCCATATTTTATCCCACAATTTTACAACTATACAAAAGTAATAAAAATTATTGCATCATAGGATGGGTATACTTACTCAGAAGGAATGATGTGATCAACAAGCAGAGAAACACCTACACCATCTGGATCCATATACATGTAATATAAAACAGTAATAACTGAACGTTAAAATATTATCAGACTTTTTAAACCACTACATATGAGTCTCCCCAATCAATGTGGTACTAAAATTCTTTGTAAAAAGTGGTTAGCCTACAGTGGCCACAAAAGGTGCGCGGGGGCGGCCCACTACGCGCACGGGCCATGGTGGGGTGGTCGGCTGTGTGTGCGCCACCAATTGTGCGCCGCTAGGGGCGCCAACCGCCCATAGTGCTGTATTTTTAGTCCCACATTGCTAGTTTTGACGATGAATCATGTGTTTAAATAGCTACATCCGTATACGACATCAAGTCTTTAATCGTGGTAGCCATACCTCACTATGCTTATGCAGGTTCTGCTCTGTCACTCTACAATTGTTGTGGACTGATACAGCATGACCTGCATCAGTATTGTAAGGTATGACTATCCGCTCTTGAAGACTTTTCCTGACATCCTTCAAATGGACCCAATTTTTTTCAGACGTTTGTACACTCATGGCAAGCAAGCATGGAAGGTTTTTGGCCATTTCGAACCTCCGAGAATTTTCTACGATTTTCCACGCTCTTAAAACTAAACACACTCCCCGGACGTGACGCGACATGAGTGTGTGCTCGAAACACGATGAAATTTTGCGAGGGATCCTACGGTGGGCATACCTACCCTGTCGCAAAATTTGGGGTTGTTCTAAAGATGGCCAAAAAATGACCTTCCTTTGCACACGTCGTTCTGGTAGAGCGAAGGCCCCGTCCCGACGGAGGTTTTTTCGACATCCTTCAAATGGACCCAATTTTTTTCATGCGTTTGTACACTCATGGCAAGCAAGCATGTCAAGTTTCGGGGCATTTCGAACATCGGAGAATTTTCTATGATTTTCCCCACTCTGAAACCGAAACACACTACCCGGACGTGACGCGACATGAGTCTGTGCTCGGAACAAGATAAAATTTTGCGTCGGGTCTTACGGTGGGCATGCCTACCCTGTCGCAAAACTTGGGGTCGTTTTGAAGATGGCCAAAAAATGACCTGGCTCAGTGCACGCCGTTCTGGTAGGAGCGAAGGCCCCGTCTGGACGGAGGGTTTTTTCGACATCCTTGAAATGGACCCAAATTTTTTTCAGTCTTTTATAAAC
>NC_057799.1:257589821-257596013 GCF_018294505.1 Triticum aestivum | reverse complement strand
TTTTCCGCTCGAGGAGTCATTCAGACACTCGTTTGGCACCAGTATTATTATTTCTGCATTTTCCGCTCGAGGAGTCATTCGGACACTCGTTTGGCACCAGTATTATTATTTCTGCATTTTCCGCTCGAGGAGTCATTCAGACACTCGTTTGGCACCAGTATTACTATTCTGCATTTTCCGCTCGAGGAGTCATTCAGACACTCGTTTGGCACCCAGTATTTTATTTTGGTATATTTTTATCCATATGTGTGCATCATGGTTTCTCGTATATTTTCGTGACGGATGTATGATCGTCTATTAAATCTGGAGTATGTTGGATATATTATACCCGTGTTCTTAATGTTTGCGAGTACATTCAAACGTACTCACTGGCTTGTCCCTGGCTATTGTCTTGGCCAGATTCCTTGCTTGGAGTTAAGCATCGCGGTGACAACCTCGGAGCCTACGTGTTGACATTTGCAGCCTCGCGAAGATAGGAGTTATCCTGGTCAGCTGTTCTTGTGGGAAATGGAGTCCCATAGACGCAGATGTTTCCAACCGCTTCCGCCCTCAACCATTAGAAACCAAGTGTTGTACTCCCAGGCCTAAATGGTCTTGTACTACATATTTTTGTTCCTTGCTTGGAATTCTTGTATCAAGTTGGTACCTCATCAGCTAACAGTAATCCTGGGGCTGGTGAGCACACAGGCCGTTTTTTTGGGAATTTATATCCCAAAAATCCGGTCGTGACACTTTGTTAGACATAAGTACAACACAACTGGATAAGGAATATTTCTGATTTCTACTTTCAACATGTCTAAATATGTTAACGAAATCTTGCAACGTACATTTCAATGTCGTGCAAGATTTCTGCTTTGCCAGTTATAGTACATTATCCGATTCTCCGTTGCTGTGTGCTCTGATGTTTGCCGCTGCTCTTCTTTTTTTCATGTAGGGCCCATCAATATGGCTCAAAACATCACAAGTTGAATCACTTAAAGTTTTGCTATAACATACCGCAGCAACGCGCGGGGGCATCATCTAGTAACATCTACGCATAGACCTGGCTCTGATACCACTGTTGGGGAATGTATTATTTCAAAAAAATTCCTACGATCACGCAAGAACTATCTAGGAGAAGCATAGGAACGAGCGGGGAGAGTGTGTCCATGTACCCTCATAGACTGAAAGCGGAAGCGTTAAGTAACGCGGTTGATGTAGTCGAACGTCTTCGCGATCCAACCGATCAAGTACCGAACGCACGGCACCTCCGCGATCTGCACACATTCAACTCGGTGACGTCCCTCGAACTTCTAGATCCAGCTGAGGTCGAGGGAGAGTTTCGTTAGCACGACGGCGTGTTGACAGTGATGATGAAGTTACCAATGCAGGGCTTCGCCTAAGCACTACGACAATATGACCGAGGTGGAAATCTGTGGAGGGGGGCACCGCACATGGCTAAGATCAACCTGTGTGTCTATGGGGTGCCCCCCTCCTCCGTATATAAAGGAGTGGAGGAGGGGGTCGGCTGGCCTCATAGGGCGCGCCCCAAGGGGGGAATCCTACTCCTACTAGGAGTAGGTTCCCCATTTCCTAGTCCAACTAGGAGGGGGAAGGAAGGGGAAGAGGGAGAGAAGGAAAGCCCCTCCCGCCCAATTCGGATTGGGCTTGGGGGCGCGCGCCTCCCACTTGGCCACCTCCTCCTCTCTTCCACTAAAGCCCATGTAGGCCCAATAACCCCCCGGGGGGTTCCCGTAACCCCCGGTACTCCAGAAAATGCATGAACCTATCCGAAACCTTTCTGGTGTCCAAACATAACCTTCCAATATATCAATCTTCATGTCTCGACCATTTCGAGACTCCTCGTCATGTCCGTGATCACATCCGGGACTCCGAACTACCTTCGGTACATCAAAACACATAAACTCATAATACTGGCCGTCATTAAACGTTAAGCGTGCGGACCCTACGGGTTGGAGAACTATATAGACATGACCAAGACTCATCTCCGGTCAATAACCAATAGCGGAACTTGGTCGCTCATATTTATTCCTACATATTCTACGAAGATCTTTATCGGTCAAACCGCATAACAACATACGTTTGTTCCCTTTGTCATCGGTATGTTACTTGCCTGATATTCGATCGTCGGTATCATCATACCTAGTTCAATCTCGTTACTGGCAAGTCTATTTACTCATTCCGTAATGCATCATCTCGTAACTAACTCATCAGTCATATTGCTTGCAAGGCTTATAGTGATGTGCATTACCGAGAGGGCCCAGACATACCTCTCCGACAATGGAAGTGACAAATCCTAATCTCGATCTATGCCAACCCAACAAACACCATCAGAGACACCTGTAGAGCATCTTTATAATCACCCAGTCACGTTGTGACGTTTGATAGCACACTAAGTGTTCCTTCGGTATTCGGGAGTTGCATAATCTCATAGTCATAGGAACATGTATAAGTCATGAAGAAAGCAATAGCAATAAACTAAACGATCATAGTGCTAAGCTACCGAATGGGTCAAGTCAATCACATCATTCTCTAATGATGTGGTCCCGTTCATCAAATGACAACTCATGTCTATGGCTAGGAAACTTAACCATCTTTGATTAATGAGCTAGTCAAGTAGAGGCATACTAGTGATACTCTGTTTGTCTATGTATTCACACATGTACTAAGATTCCGGTTAATACAATTCTAGCATGAATAATAAACATTTATCATGATATAAGGAAATATAAATAACAACTTTATTATTGCCTCTAGGGCATATTTCCTTCACAAGGCCGCACACTACAGAATGGGGTGATTCGCCAACGTGGCCGTCTGTGGATGATGTAGGGCGGAACCCTAGATGGCCGATATTTCACGAAAGGAGCGGATCCCTACGAAGAACGTGATGAACACGAGGGGAAACACGAGGGAAACACGAGAGGAACACGAGAGAAATCACTCAACCAACAAGAATAGATCACACATGCGCTAGATCGATGAACACAAAGGTAAGATACAAGATCCAAGTTCAACAAAGGACGATACAAAGGGTAACCGGTTCTTCTCCGTGAGGAGGTCTTGATGGGGGTCTTCTCCGTGAGGAGGTCTTGAATCCAAGGTGGATCATCTCCGTAGAGGGGCCGCGGTCTCTCTCGTGGAGTAGATCCGATATGGATAAGCAAAGCTCTATCTCTAAATGAGCTAAACCAATGCTAACCCTAGAAAGATGGAGGAGAAAGAGTATATATAGTCTAGGGGGTCGAAGGGGTACACGGGCATCGGCCCTTACTGTGCGCAGACAGGGGTGGCCGGATGTTCGGGCGACGGGCCGGGGCTTCAGGTGGGGCTGGATGTCCGGGCTGGGGGCCGGATGTCCGGGCTGGTGGTGCAACCTTCTGTAGTCTTTGGATAGGCGGGGTCGGATGTCCGGGCGAGAGGCCGGATTTCCGGGGCTTCCGGAGGAGCCGGATGTCCGGGGCATGGGGCCGGATGTCCGGGCCCTGTAGTGCTTCGCTGGGTGGGTTGCTGCTGTTGTGAGGTTCCAAGGGCCGGATGTCCGGGATCCTGGCCGGATGTCCGGGTCCTGGGAGCTGTCTCCGTCTTCTTCTTCCGTCGTCGCTTCGAGGCCTCCCTCGCGGATGGAGTAGTTGTACCTTGGCGCTTGCACTCCTCCTCGTCGTCCATAGTGTTCCGACAATACCTATGCATGCACACGAGTGGAGTGTCAAGTAGTATACCATCCTCGAAGGTGTCAAGTGAGCACGTGTAAAGGAGATGATTCACCTTTGTGTATGTGAAGTAGATGTCGCACGTGTCACTCGCCGAATGGACTCTTGACATGGTGATGTCCATAGGATGCTCCGCATCATCTCCCCTCCCTTGGGAAAGATCCGACCTCGGATCGAAAACCAAATCACCATGGGAAAGAGATGGCTTCGCCGTGTAGAAGTGGACGTTCACCAAGTACTTGTCATCTTGAAACTCGAAATGGGCACTCTCCAATGTCGCACCGACTTGTGATTCCTTCAAAAGGAGTAAGGACAACAAACACTTGGAAAAACAAATGTGGTTAGCGTTAGTGCAAAACCAAGCATTCAAGAGGTGATTCACCAAACAAGTGTCGTCATCATGGAAAGCATATGGTGTGACAAAGGATTGAGGCATGGCATGTAAGTATATCAACCGAGCACAAGCAAAGATATCATGGGGACAAGCATGTAAATTGGAGGTAGAGATGCAAATATGTGTGTCAAGAGAATAAGCATCTACCTCAAGTTCATAGCAAGCATGGGCAAATCGCTCAATGAAAGGTCTATGGTAGTCATAGGAATCATTCACGACACCTAAGAAGATGAGATGTCTAAACACATGGGTTAAGTGCAAGACAATCCAAGCATAATGTGCATAGGGTGTAGTGAACATAGTGTGGCACTCAACACAATAGAAAGAGCAATTGTTCATCATGTGTGAGGCAATCAAGTCAATCATGTGACAAGCAATGGGACATGGCATATGTGAAGGGATGACATTGTTGCAACCAAACATATGAGAGGAGCAAGTAATCCAAGAATTGGATGCAACACACAAGGCATATCACTACAGGAATCAGCTATTTTGCCGTCTGCCACGGCGGACGGCAAAGACATGAACGGCAGACGGCAAAAGGCTCCGGCAAAGTAGGCTACGGTAAACAGCTACTTTGCCGTCTGCTTCCTGGCGGCTGACGGCAAAGGCCCTGTGCCGTCTGCCGCAGACGGCAAAGAGAGCGGACGGCAAAAATTGCGCTGTCAGTCCGTTAAGTGGCTAACGGCAGGCCTTTGCCGTCCGTCGCTGACGGCAAACTTTCTAGTGCCTTTGCCGTCCGCCGCTGACGGCAATAACAGTTTGTTTTTTTTCAAGACAAATTACCTAAACAACATAAAAAAAACTACTCGGCGTCGCTATCGAGGTCAATCACGGCCGGGCCGTTGCCGCCGTCATCGTCGCTGCTGGACCGGTTCGCGACGTCGTCCCAGTCCACCGGGACGTCGTCCGAATCCTCTTCCTCCTCCGCCATCGCCGCCTGCGGCACCGCCATCGCCTCGGCCGCCTGGATTGTGGCCGCAATCTCGGAGGCTTCCTCGGCCTACCGCGCCGCCGCCGCGGCGGCTTCTTCCGCTGACCGCGCTAGGGCCGCGAGCAGTCCGGGCGTGTCCTCCGGGTCGCCGTCCTGTCGGAGCGCCGCCACCTCCGGCGGGATCACGGCCTCGGCCGGGGCTGGTGGGGCGGGGCCAGGAGGCGGGGCGCGCCCACGCAGGCCGGAGGGCCCGGCTTCGCCTGTGATGTCGCCGACGGGGAGCCCACGGGCGGCGCGCTTGAAGGCGCCGATAATGTCGTTGAACCGCTTGCCCTTCCAAAATCGGCGGCGGTTCTTACGGTTGAACCTCCCACCGGGGTGCGCGCTCAGCTCGGCGTTCGTCGCCGGCGGGCCCTGCGTGGGGTAGCCGTCGGCGGAGATCCTCCACGGCCGCGGCACCTTCATCGTCGGCGGCACAAACAGCCCGAACCGGAAGAGATCTTCCGTCTGCCCTTGTGTGAGGCTCGAAGGCCAGACGCCACCCGGTGCCGCGCCCTCGGAGTCCGAGTCACTGGACGCCATCCCGCGCAGATCGGTGAAGCAGCGTGTGAAGAGGGAGAGGAGGGATGGACGGGCGGTTTGACCAAACTTGCCGCGTAGGGCGGGTTTTATAGCGCCGGGCCGGAGCGGGGCATTAAACTGCGGCAGGTGAGGCGACGGGGCGGGGCGGAGCGGGGCATTAAACTGCGGCAGGGAGGCGACGGGCCGCGGCAGCGGTGGCGTGCGGCAGGCGCGGTCTCCGATGGCGCCGTGGCGGGGCGGAGCGGGGCATTAATGCGGCAGGGAGGCGACGGGCCGCGACAGTGCTGCCGTGCGGTAGCGGCGCGGTCTCCGACGGTGGCAGCTGCGCAAGATGGGACGGGGCGGCGCGCGGAAGACAAGATCCCATGCAGCCGCGTTGACCGCGAGCTGCCGCGTTGATCGCGGGCGAGTGGATAGACCGTGTGCGCAGTGGCCTGCTGGGTCGTTTGGACTACTAAATATCTACGCGTGGGCAGGCGGGTTGACCAGACGAAAAAACTAAACTAAAAGTAATCTAAACTAAAAAACAGAAAAAACAGAAAAAAAGGAGAAGAGGGGTGGGGCTCACC
>NC_057799.1:257579611-257589256 GCF_018294505.1 Triticum aestivum | reverse complement strand
ACTCTTCTCTTTGCCGTCCGCCTTTTTGCCTCTTTGCCGTCTGCTAGCAGACGGCAAAGAGGTGGGGCGTTAAGTTTTTTCCAAACAGGCGGGGGGTGGGGGCCACCTCTCTCTTTGCCGTCTGCCAGCGGACGGCAAAGATTCTTTGCCGTCTGCCAGCGGACGGCAAAGAGCTCGCAGATGGCAAAGAGCTTCTTTGCCGTCCGCCATTTCTTTGCCGTCTGCTTTTAGGCAGCTGATCGCAAAGAGCTTCTTTGCCGTCAGCTAGCAGACGGCAAAGAGCTGGCAGATGGCAAATTAGCTGATTCCAGTAGTGTATATATCATGATGCATGGGACGGTGAAAATGACAAGTCGAAGCAAGATCTCTATCATGTGTGCAATCAAGTGGTCCAAGATGAACAATAAGTCTCATGGTGCAAGCAACACAAGTAGTATGATCCGCAATATCCATGCTCAAGAAAGATATCACCTTGATGGCATGTCCTTGTGCATTCTTCACAATGCCGAAGTGGTAGGAAAGGTGGCGTAGAAACGAGTTATGGTCGAATGTATGAGGCTCGCTCTCAAGAGCTCGAATGGTCAACTCACGTGAAGCGGAAGTTGACACAAAGTCCAAGTATCCTACACATGCACACAACAAAACAAAGAACGTATGCGCATGGTAGATAAACACATCATCCATCATGATGGTTCTCTTCTCTTGCACATAACCATTAGGAGCACAAGTGCACGAATAATATGACGCAACAATGGCAATATTCATGGCACTAGGTATATGGTGCAAAGAGGTAAGACAAGCAGGCTTCACAAAAAATATGTCGAAATCTCCAAATATGTGTGAGAATGCTATGGGGGCAAACTCATAAGCAAGACTAATAGCATTGTTGCACTCAATACATGTCAAATCATCTATCATGATAGAGGCAACATATGGATAGATATGACAAGAAGCAATAATAATCATGTGCAAAGCATGTAGATAGTTGTCATCAACCGCATGAAGTGAGCAAGTATAAATCATTGGTGATGCAACAAGGCAAGCAATAATAATCAAGTCGTGCAAACTAGTGGAGCGAAGATGCAACACACTAGAGGAAATCATGGCAATCATGTCATGTGAGCAAAGAATAGGCATAGGCAATGTACATGACATATCGCAAGCACGAACACAAATCAAGATCATAGTATCATCATAGGCATGGGGCACAAAGCAATCATGGCAATAACAAACAATATCTCCACCACGCTTGCAAATACACATACAAGTACTAGAATCAATCATCATGTGTAATGCAAAGCATGGGTCACAAATGCATGGCAAAGGCATGGGCATATCGTGCAAAGTGAACATGGCAAGATGGGCAAAGGATATATAATGGACAACAACCCATAACCATGTGAGGGCCATGTAAAAGAAATGCGCGTAGTGTTTGCGCGAAGTGAGCGGTGGGAAAGGCAATCCATGGGATCCCAAGTCATCATTGCTCTCTAGAGCTCGTTTTGTCAACTGGTGGGATTGCGAGGTTGACAAGTATTCATGGGTACCTACACAAAAGAGACACAAACCAAAGAAATTGTGTGCGTGGTAAATGTACACATCATCCATCATGATGTGTATGTGCAAGTGAGTGTTAGCACAAGATAAGCATCGCTCAAAGAAATTTGATGCATGGTATAAGAACATGTCATCCATCATGAAAGAATAGTTGTTATGTATGACACGATGGGGATGCAAATTGAGCATACTAGTATATGACACAACAATATCATTATGATTCATGGGGAGCATATTGTGCACATAATTATTGGGATCATGCAATGGATAGGATGGATCAAAATCTCCTAAAATGTATGAGGAAACTATGGGGGTCTCCTCATGAGCAATATTGTAATCATATGGAGAAAATGGACAACATCCACAACAATGCATATCCGAAGCTAGCTGGTCATGGCATGGCATATGAGATAAATGATGCAAAGGGAGCATGTCAATATCATCACAAGAAAAACAAATGCCAATAACCATGGGCTTGTCATCTATGCCATATGTGCAAATTGGGTTAATTTTAATGGCATATGCATAGTCACTACGAAGAGATTGCAAATATGACACATGATTGATCTCATGCATAGCATATGACAAGTCAAGCGGATTGTCAAACATGATGTGACCTAAAGAATTGTCACAAGAAATCCTATGTAACATGGCATCACCACTAATAGACTCCACATGGCAATCATCAAACTCATCATAAATGTGTAAATCAACGCATGGGGAAATCATACTAGAATGAAGCTTGGTAATAGGTTGATCAACATCATGCAACCAGTCTATGTCAAGAATGTCCACTAGTGGGACTAGAGCATCACCTTCACCTATGTTACCTTGTTCATTCCACTCAAGTGGTGTAGGTGAGGTGGGAAAGACCAAATGGTGGTCATCTTCATCTTGATGGAACCATGTGGGGGGTGCATCATATTCCACCATGGCCATCGTCATGTCCATAGGAAGGACGAAGTCGTCGTGAATCGGCGCGTCATCATAAATGAGACCTAGCACCAAATGAGAAGACACAATAGAGGTAGAGGTTAAGTCGTTAGAAATCGAAGTGGTCTCACTCTCTCTATGTGGTGGTACACTCAGTCCCTCAAAGTAGGTGCACTCAATCGCACGTTTGGTGGAGTCACTCATCTCACTCAAGTGGTGGGGGTTGTGGCTCTCCTCACATGGGAATTGGGGCAACACATCGGATATGGGGCTAGTGGTGAAGTCACTCTCACTCTCAATATGGTGGCACAAGTCACTCAAGTCATCATACGTCGCCGTGGTCGAAGTGAAATACTCAACCATCTCATCACCGTCGCCGTGGATGAAGGCCGAAGATGGCACATCATCACTCTCGCCTCCTAAGATGGAAGCATCATCCTTGCTCGTCACCATGTCGCTTGCCTCAAAAGCTTGGTCCTTGAAGGTCTCCGTAGTCGTACTCGTCGCCACACCATCTTGAAAAAGAGTCGTGGAGGACTCGGCATCATCAATGCCACAAAGAGGGATGGCGGTGAAGTCGAACTTGGGAGCATCGTCGGGCTTGGACATCTTGGTGGTACTAGCCTCATGCTCGTCGTCTTTGAGCTTGGTCTTCGAGAAGTGTGCTTGGGGTGGAGAAGCCTTGGCCTTCATGAGTTCTTGTTCCTCCTTGAGAGCACCAATGTAGTTGTCGTCGAGGGACTTGTAGTTCTCGAGGAAGATAGTCTTGGAGATGGAATTGTTCAATCCCATCGTGAAGTGGAACTTCATTGACATGGGGTCGTCCACGCCGGCTCATCGCAAGGCAATCTTCATCTCCTTGAAGTACGCATCGATGGACTTGGATCCTTGGTTGGTGTTCTCCAATTGGCGTAGAAGTTGTTCCGTGTAGGTTGGAGGCACAAACTCTCGCCGCAAAGCTTTCTTCGTCTTGGGCCAACTCATGTCGTAGGTTTCCGAAGGTGTGTGAAGCCACCATGTCGAGGCGTAGTCGTGGAAGTTTCTTGTGGCGCACTTCACTTGATCTTCGGGAGGAACTTGATGTAGCTTGAGGTAGTCGTCCATTAGGTGCTCCCACTCGAGATACTCCTCGGGTTCTTGAGTCCCATAGAAAGGAATCTCATGGTCGGTGTCGAGGTCGTAGTAGCTTGTGGAAGTCGCGGACTTGATCTTGGGGAGCTTCTCTTGAGCGTAGTCTTGAGGTGCTTGTTCGCAAAGATGCCATATATCCGTAGGCGAAGATGCCTTGAAGTCGCTTGGCGAAGATGCCAAGGGAGATGGTGAAGTCGTTCAGCGGTTATTGGTGTAGAGCTCATGACCTTCACGTTCTTGGTGGTGATGGTGTCGATGCCGATGTGACCTTGCTGGAGATGGTAGCTCGGAGGCATGTGCTCTTGAACGTCTTCGCGAAGATGAGGAAGATCGCTTGTAGGACTTGATGAGGGATTGGATCTCCTCCATTTGAGCTTGCATCTTGGCGTCGAAGTTGTTGTTCGTGGCATCGAACTTGTCTTTGTTGTTGTAGACCGGAGGTGAAATGCCTTGCCTATCCATCACAAGACTCGAGCAAATGTGAGTGGGAGAAAGAGAAGAACGATACCAAATGTACCTTGACCGATGTTGAAGATGGATCAATGATCACTCAATGTGTAACAAGGAAATAGCACAATTGGTACCAATTCTTGTCGGTTTCTCACACCTACACAAGTAAGGCTTATAGTGGAGCTCGGTGAGGATAGTGGCAGAAAAAATTTGATGCAAAATGTTAGCAAGAGTCAATAATGTTGAAAAAGATTTACAAATTCGCAAGTGAAACAAGTAGACCAATAGCAAAGAATGGCACACGGAAACACACACGGATAGATAAATGGGGTCGTGCAACCAAGGAAATGAGCACAAAATGTGGAGTCCACGAAAAGCGCTCGTGTTGCACCACTCAAGAGAGACGCTAGCACGATTGCTCAATAGGCGGATACGACACTTGTGCACAACCTATGATATGCAAAATGGATAAACTTCTATCCCAAGTATGCTATGTATGTATGGTTCCCGGTGTTTCTCTCAAGATGATCCCAGATGATCGGATATGACAATCTTATATGCAATGTGGTATGATGCTATGGCACTTGCTTACAAGTTATTTGCTCTTTCTCTTTTACTTAAAAGCTCATTGTTTTTTTGTATGTATGGCCACTTTGCGAAATGCACAAACCAAGATAGCAATTGTGTATATGCGGGAACAATCTTTGTGACACAAGAGATGATATGATACCAATATGATATGGTATGTATGCAATGGTAGGTGTCGATCACTAATGTGCACAAGTAACGTTGCCGGCAATACTCAAATGGCTAGTCTCGATAGGCAAGTGACGCAAAATGGGCTAGGGGTTATCAATGCAATTGCAAGGGGAATATACAATGGTGTCGTCGAGGTTACCGTCCTTGGCGATGATGAGTGGAGGTGTTCTTCATGTAGATACCAAGATGATGGAGACTCGTCCCTAAGTAGCCGAAACACCTTAGGAAACGGAAAAACCACAACTCAAAATCTCAAGGACAAAAGTCAAACGGTGGTAGTGTAAGCGGTGGTGGTTTTGCGGAAGCTCAATGGGATTGTGGAAATGCAATGATGGGTTTTGAGACGCAATGCAGAAGTTGAGGCTAAGGTGGATGGACTATACATGGTGTCGGAGTTCGAAACACGGTCCCTAAGTAGCCGAAACACCTTAGGAGACACAACTCACAACACAAGCAAAATTGGGTTAAGTTGGGTTGGTGGAAGTGTATGGTGGGTAAGCCTATACGGAAGTTAGAGTGGTGGTGGTGGTTGATGAAGAAGCAACCGTCCCTAAGTAGCCGAAACACCTTAGGAGACTCGAATCACAACTCAAACAACCACAAATGCAAAGGGGAACAAAATTGGTTAGGTTGCGGAAGTCGGTGGTGGCAATGCGGAAGTTGTGGTGGAAGCCCTAGGCAAAGATGCCAAAGTTTTTAAAATTTGATGGAGTGAAATGGTGATGGGACCTATCTAGAGGGGTAGAGGATGTCAATAGCTACTCAACGAGCTAAAGAACGCGGAAATCGGACTCCGGATGTGGAAGTTATGCACAAAACGGTGAAACGGAAAAGCTGAAATGTATAGGGGTCGGACATCCGGGGCTCGGGCCGGATTTCCGGGACCTTATGTCCAGAACCTTGCGCGAAAATGCGCTCCAGGAGCCGGATGTCCGGGCCACGGGCCGGATGTCCAGGGGGCCAGATGTCTGGGGCTACGGGCCAGATGTCCGGGCTCCAAATCCGAGGATGAACTCGAGGAACTCGATTTTGGGGGCGGAAATTGATGATTTCGGGGGCAAAATTGCGGAGATTTCATGGATGGAAAGTGGGGGAAAGGTGGGGAAAAGCTAGATCCACAAGTAACAAAGCAAATCCATGGATCAAAATCAACAAAACATCATCAAACCAACAAATCACAAAAAAATATGGGGGCTATTTTTGGTGGGGATTTTCGAATTTGGGACAAAATCAACAAAACTAGGCTAGAAAACACAACGGGGAGGCTCCGAAATCGTAATCAACGTGGCTCATGATACCAAGATGATGTAGGGCGGAACCCTAGATGACCGATCTTTCACGAAAGGAGCGGATCCCTCCGAAGAACGTGATGAACACGAGGGGAAACACGAGGGAAAGACGAGAGGAACACGAGAGAAATCACTCAACCAACAAGAATAGATCACACATGCGCTAGATCGATGAACACAAAGGTAAGATACAAGATCCAAGTCCAACAAAGGACGATACAAAGGGTAAACGGTTCTTCTCCGTGAGGAGGTCTTGATGGGGGTCTTCTCCGTGAGGAGGTCTTGAATCCAAGGTGGATCGTCTCCGTAGAGGGGCCGCGGTCTCTCCCGTGGAGTAGATCCGATATGGATGAGCAAAGCTCTATCTCTAAATGAGCTAAACCAATGCTAACCCTAGAAAGATGGAGGAGAAAGAGTATATATAGTCTAGGGGGTCGAAGGGTACACGGTCATCGCCCCTTACTATGCGTAGACAGGGGTGGCCGGATGTCCGGGCGACGGGCCGGATGTCTGAGGCTTCAGGTGGGGCCGGATGTCCGGGCTGGCGGTGCAACCTTCTGTAGTCTCTGGATAGGCGGGGTCGGATGTCCGGGCGAGAGGCCGTATTTCCGGGGCTTTCGGAGGAGCCGGATGTCCGGGGCATGGGGCCGGATGTCCAGGCCGTGTAGTGCTTCGCTGGGTGGGTTGCTGTTGTTGTGAGGTTCCAGGGGCCGGATGTCCGGGGTCCTGGCCTGATGTCTGGGTCCTGGGAGCTGTCTCCGTCTTCTTCTTCCGTCGTCGCTTCCAGGCCTCCCTCGCTGATGGAGTAGTTGTACCTTGGCGCTTGCACTCCTCCTCGTCGTCCGTAGTGTTCCGACAATACCTATGCATGCACACGAGTGGAGTGTCAAGTAGTATACCATCCTCGAAGGTGTCAAGTGAGCACGTGTAAAGGTGATGATTCACCTTTGTGTATGTGAAGTATATGCCGCACGTGTCACTCGCCGAATGGACTCTTGACATGGTGATGTCCATAGGATGCTCCGCATCCAAGCTCATCGCCGCGCTCCATCACAGCACTGTGGGGGGCCACTCCAGCGCCACGGCCACCTACCATCGGGTGCGCAAGCTCTTCGCCTTGCTGGGTCTCAAGCGCTGTGGAGGATTTTGTTTGCCAATGCGGCATCTGCCAGCATGCCAAGCACGAGAACAAGCACCCGGCCGGCAAGTTGCAGCCTCTACCGACCCCTGACGCGCCATGGTAGGACGTGACCATGGATTTCGTCGAGGGTCTTCCCAAATCCGAAGGCTGCGACTCCATCATGGTCGTCGTCGATCGGCTGACCAAGTTCGCACACTTTGTGCCGCTCCATCACCCCTCCACGACGGTGCAGGTGGCCCGCGCATTTTGGGAGCACATCATCAAGTTGAACGGTGTCCCTCGCTCCATCGTCTCCAACCGGGACAAAATCTTCACTACCGCGATATGGCGGGAGCTGCTCGCAGCGGCCGGCACCAAGCTCCTGTACTCCACCTCCTACCACCCCCAGACGGATGGCCAGACGGAACGAGTCAACCAATGCCTCGAGATGTACCTCCGATGCACCGTCCACGACACCCCGAGGCAATGGCGCAAGTGGCTGCCAGCAGCAGAATTCTAGTACAACTCCACGCATCACGCGTCCCTCAAGTGCTCACCCTTCAAGGCGCTCTACGGCGTCAACCCCAACCTTGGGGGCTTGCCACACTTCAGCTCCGCCATGACACCGAGCGCGCCAACGGGGGAACTGGACTAGGTCGCGCACACTGAACGACCCGGTGCACAGCTTGCCCGCGCCGAGGCGTGCTTCAAGAAGCAGGCCGATTGTCACCGTGCAGAGTGCGCGTTTGACGTCGGGGAACAAGTCCTCCTCAAGCTGCAGCCGTACGTGCAGTCATCGGTTGTCAATTGCTCCTACCGGAAGCTCTCCTACAAGTTCTACGGTCCATTCATGGTGGCTGAACAGATCGGCACCCTGGCGTATCGTCTTCAACTACCGGCGGACAGCCGCATCCATCCGGCATTCCACGTTTCGCAGTTGAAGACTTACACTTATGTTTTCTCTGAGCTGCCGCAAATACCGGACTTGGTCACCGGCGATGTGGAACCAGTGGCCATCGTGGAGCATCGCATGATGAAGAAAGGGGACGTGCAAGTGATCCAGCTACAAGTTCAGTGGTCCAACATACCCCAGACGGCCACCACCTGGGAATACTACGACATCCTCAAAGAGCGCTATCAATCAGCCTGCATTTGGGAGGGAGCTCCATCAGAAGACAGAGCCAATGTCACGCCTGCAGATGACGATCTGCAGCGGACTGCAAGTGCAGTTCAGTTAACTGCTGTTAACTGAACCGCAACGAGTGTGTGGCGTGCGTTTGGGCCCAAGGCCATGTAATGTGTGTTGGGCCTTGGGCCGGGGTTGAGCCCAGGTGGGCAGCTACTTAATGTACGGCTACCAGATGATGAGGCAGCGAGTGCTTAATGAACCAAATCCCTTTCCCCTTTTCCAAGCTCTCTCCCTCTCACCTGCTATCCTCACCTACCTCAGATCCGATCTCGATCCCCTCCCCTCTTCCTCCTCTCGGTCGTGACAGGCCGCTCTCTTAGGTGTGTGTGCTCATTGATAATGTCCCCGTGGGCCTTCGCTCTACCTCTTTTCTGCTGGCGTTTGGTGCTCTGGTCGGGAAACCTGTGGAGGTGGATACTGATTCTTTGGATAAGATTGGCCCGGTTCGGATCAAGATTTGGTGCGTGGATCCAATTAGTGTTCGTGGTTCTATTGATGTGCTCCCCTCTCCTGATGGTGTTAGGCTGCGGGTTCGGGTTGAGTGAGCCGAGGCATTTGTAATGCCCCGAATCCGATGCGCCAGGTGTCTTCCAGTTATTCGCCATCGTTACCACGTCATTCGCTTGCGTGTTGCATCTTGCCATGTCATCATGTGCATTGCATCATCATGTTTTTCAAAAATTGCATCCGGTCTTTTTCTCTGTTGTCCGTTTCGTCATCCGACACTCTCTCTTGCACCCATTGCGCCTTTCAGCTCTTGTTTCGTGAGCGGGAGACAAACGTTCTCGGAATGGGACGAGATTTTTCAAGTGGCCTTGGTATATCACCGGTAGACCGCCTGTCAAATTTCGTTACATTTGGAGGTCGTTTGATGCCCCAATGGTTAACCGTGCAACCGTAAAAGCCCCTCTCTCTTTGCAGCCTAGCACCCCTTCACAACAGCCCACTATCCCATCTAAACCCACTCCATGCTCTCGGTCGTTGGATCACGATCGTGTGGGCGAAAACCGCACCTCGTTTGGACTCTCCTAGCCCCTACCTATAAATATGTCTTCCCCTCATCAAAATCTGGAGTAAAAACCCTAGCCTCGCTCCTCCCGCGCCGCCGGACGTGTCCGACCTCACCGGACACAACCGCACCGCCGCCACGTGCCAATCAGGCCGTGACACCTGTCCCGCGGACCTCCCCCGCCGCCGCGGCCCGCCGGGGCCCAGGG